>NC_135865.1:29566775-29614275 GCF_031162955.1 Sander vitreus
TCTGTTCTTTGCAATTGTGAGCTTAGCCCTTTCCAATCACTTACAATATACATTTGTATCAAGAGACACACAACATAAGAATGATCCCGTCGGGACATTTCACTCCAAACCACAAACGTGAACGTCATGATGGCGCTGGAAGAAAGGTCTGAGGATCACCAACGGCTGTGCAGGGCCTTTAAATGGTGTTATGTAGACTATACAACCAGAATTCATGTAGCTCTCCTGTAGAACAGCCTGAATAAAGTCAATCAACACTGGTATGCTCATCTACCTCTACCTATCTTACAATACCTACCTAATTACAATATTGTTATTAATATATTACCATTGCACTGAACTGACTTGCACTATATTTATATTTAAATCTCAGACTATACTGATATTGCACTATTCCTTCCCTCTCTTCATTTGTTATTGTATATTTTTTGTAAAGTTGTAAATGTTATTGTATTGTTATACTGTATACTTAGTAGTCCTTTCTGTTTTTTATTCTTAATATGTTAAGTGAGTGTTGTACTTTGAGAGCAAAGATGAACCGGAGTTAAATTCCTTGTTTGTTTACGCAAACCTGGCCAATAAAGCTGATTCAGATCCTGAACACAGAGGGTCCTGTCTTACAAAGACCGACCCAAGTGTCTTTGCTAGTTTAAGACCGACCCAGTTGTCAGTTTCCCGTCCAGCGCCAGCGTCGTTTAAACAGCAAATGCACCTGCGCCCATCTGTGGCCCATGGCTGGTCATACAGGGAGACCGACCAGTTTGTTTGTGGTTGTTACCATGGTGAATCGTAGTATCATGGCTCCATTCATGCTGCCTTTTTATAGTAGTGGTGCACGTGCTTAACCCTGAGTGAACCTACTCATATCAGCTGTTCTGGAACCGAAAACTCAGAGTTTCCATCTCAGAGTAAATCAACTCAGACATCAGGGTTACACTCAGTTTGTTAAACCTCCTCCCTGAAACGGACCCCAGGTCAGATATAGTTGGTACAGGTCTACCTGTTGCTCACCAATGATTGATGATGAACATCCATCCATCCATCCATCTTCATCCGCTTATCCGGGGGGGTAGCAGCTCCAGCAGGGGACCCCAAACTTCCCTTTCCCGGGCCACATTAACCAGCTCCGACTGGGGGATCCCGAGGCGTTCCCCAATGCAATGAATCAACCCAGAGCTAGCCTCTGCTGCCCGGGTCTGGTCCGTCGAGGACCCTGACCTTCACTGCCACCCATGTGGCAGCGCACCCGACCCCAGCGGTTCCTCCCACAGGTGGTGGGCCCATGGGATGGAGGGATGTCCGCCACGTAGCTTTTTCGGGCTGTGCCCGGCCGGGCTCCGTGGCAAACCCGCTGACGTAGCGTCTGATGATGAACAATCTTCCCATATTTATTCCTATGGGTGATGGGTGATTGACAGTACAATAGGAGAGAATGCTATCGATACGTCGACTACCTTCGTCAGATCTCTTCTTTAACTTTTTGGGGCATTTCCGCCTTTAATCAACCTGGTCCAACCTGGTCCAAAATGCATCTCAACACACATTTTAATAGTTTTTGTTTGAATTCATTGTCAGCAGTTGTGTTTTGAAAGCCAGAGCGTCCTGTCCTGTCTGGTTTGTACCAGAAGGTGGCGCAGCTGCCTGTGATGTACCCTCGACCATCACAATGAACACACAGGGTGTAGCTCCTTCACATTAGCCTACATCACAATGAACACACAGGGTGTAGCTCCTTCACATTAGCCTACATCACAATGTTCATACATTTTCTCTCTTTTGTATTATTTTGTGACGGAAAGAAAATGGAAACCTACGCAGCTCAGAACATAAAAGACTGATATGACCCTGAAGCTTGAACTATTTCTGACTATTTCTGTTTTCAAAGACAAAGAGCTCCAACGTTGCACGCTGCAAGTTGTGTATCCAGAGCAGAGGGCGTGGGGGGGCCCTTCCCAAAAAAAAAAACTGAAGCGTCAAACACATAGCTTCCTGTATTCTCGTGAATTGTTATGCAACAATTTATGTTGCAAATGTCTTCATATGTGTTAAGGAAATAACTGTTCTCCTGTATTGTTCATAACTTTCTGCATATTCAAAACATCGCCACGTGTTTTGGGATTTTTCTTTTTAGGAATAATGTACATCTCGACAACAACTCTGTTAGAGAATGAGAGCATGTTGAGTGTAGCAAAGTAGACACAGTTCTTGTTTTCCGTACGTGTTTGCAGCCCCCCCAACGGTTATATTTTACCTCTTTTTGGGGCGTGGGATGTCTTTCATATTTCATGAGGGGGACAAATCTACCTCTTCTCAATATTGGGGGTGGGTGGGAACATTTTAACCTAGGGGGGTGTTGGCGTATGTCCCCCAGAACATTTTAAGCATTCCGGTGAATTTGTGCAACAATTTGTGCCTTTTCTGCATCAATTTATGGTAACGAAGTCTTTAATTATTATTATTTTTTTAAATAATGCTACTGTATTCAAACTGGTCAAAACTTTCTGCATATTAAAACGTCAGAGTGAGACGTGCGCTGCAAGGTTAAGATGGTATGGCCCACTATAGTGGTGTCTATAAGCGTTGGGAAACATATTTACAGGTAAGAAGGATATATAGGCTGCATGTTTTGAGCCCCCTAAACGGTTATTTTCTTTACTTCTTTTGAGGGGTTGTCTTGTAGGTTGTAAACCTACGTCTTCTAAATATTGGGGGGGCATGTCCCTTGCATCCCCCCCCCCGAAATCTACGCCTATGATCCAGAGGAACGGGATCACCACAGCAGCAGGATGCGCGCGGCGCTGCTGCGCACATTTGGCACATGTCCCTGCGGGGTGGAGCGTAGCGGGGCCGCCTCTCGCTTTGCGGTCTTGTTTTGTCAGCCTCACAACAGACAGACAGAGAGAGAGATAGAGAGAGAGAGCAGCTGCAGCGAAGGACAGGAGAGCTGCAGCCCCGACGACACCAACCGGTGAACGGATCCGTGGATGTTATTCCCAGATTTCCCGTCCCCGGATCGAGCAGAGGAGCGGGGCGCAGTCAAACGCCTGAGAGGGGAATATTTTTGTGCGCGGCTTCCAGAGGAAGTGTTTGATATCCTGTGGAGGACTGAATCAGAGGACACAGAAGGGGAGTCCTTCAGGTTGGTGGGGAAGGGGGGGGTGGTTTGTGATCATCGCTGTCCTTCCCAGCGTTGTCCTGCAGGAGAATTGTAACCGTGGAGCTTCTTCGTGGCCAAATGGATGCGAGTGCGTGCGGGGAATACTAATGAACGGCGCGCAGCGTCCTGAAGAGGCGCACCGCGTCCCCTGCTGCTGCTGCTGCTGCTGCTGAGGGTCACAGCAGAGCCGATCAGTCTCCCAGAGATCACAGGGCCCCCCCCAACCTTTAGCACCACCCCAGCCTCCACACAGAGAATAAACGAGTGGGAACTGAGCGCCAGAGTTGCTTTTTTCACTTCCTGGATTAAAAAAAACCAAAAAACTCCCAGCTGCTGCTGCAGGGGGAAAATAAATAAATAAACGCCAACATGGGCAACAGCTTCTCCAACATCGCTGCCTTCCAGTCTCTTCACATCGTCATGCTGGGCCTGGACTCTGCGGGGAAGACCACGGTCCTGTACAGACTCAAATTCAACGAGTTTGTGAACACGGTTCCCACGATCGGGTTCAACACGGAGAAGATCAAGCTGAGCAACGGCACGGCGAAGGGCATCAGCTGTCACTTCTGGGACGTGGGGGGCCAGGAGAAGCTGCGTCCCCTGTGGAAGTCCTACAGCCGGTGCACCGATGGCATCATCTACGTGGTGGACTCCGTTGACGTCGACAGGCTGGAGGAGGCCAAGACGGAGCTGCACAAAGTCACCAAGTTTGCGGAGAACCAGGGCACGCCGCTGCTGGTCATCGCCAACAAGCAGGACCTGCCCAAGTCGCTCGCGGTGGCGGACATCGAGAAGCAGCTGGCTCTGCACGAGCTCGCCCCCGCCACCGCGTACCACATCCAGCCGGCGTGCGCCATCATAGGCGACGGGCTTCACGAGGGCATGGACAAACTGTACGAGATGATCCTGAAGAGGAGAAAGTCCCTGAAACAGAAGAAGAAGCGGTAACGGCTGCTGGATTCTGTGGACAGTGTTTGTTTTTTAAGGAATTCTCCGGGTTGTGCCAGTTTTGCCCTGCGCAGGTTTACCGTGCAGTGATTCAAAAAGAAAAGAAAAATGATCCTCGGTTTGGATTAAAGCTGTTCGATACGGAAGATGATTAGGGCCACATGTGAAAATGTATTTAAGTGTTGAGTTTCAAGAGAAAAGTCCGATTTCTGTCTTTAAACTTCTAAGAATAGACGATGACGTCCTCAAATGTCTTAATGTTGTCCACAACTCAGAGGTATTCAGTTCCCTGTCCCAGAGGAGAGAAGAAACTAGAACATGTTCACATTTAACAAGCTGACAGCAGAGAAGTTTGAACGTTTTTTCATAAAAAATGACTCAAACCGATTAATCGATTGTCAGAATAGTTGGAGATTAAATGAACAGTTGACAACTAATCGATTTATCTGTTAAACTCAGAATTGAAGGGGGGGGGGGGGGTTGAGTTCTCCAACTATCTCGGGAGGTCCCGGGACACGTCTGCACGTCTTAAAAAAAGCAGCAAAAGAATTGTCGAAAAATAAAATCAAAGGAAGCGACAAATACGTCAAACGGTGACAAATATTGAATAAAAAGGCGACAAAAACTTTAGAAAAAACACCAAAAACCTTAACAAAAACTGTCAAAAAGAACTTAAAAGCTAAAAAAAAAGCGACAGAAACGTTGAAAAAGCCCAGGTTGTAACCAAATTGTCGAAAAATAAAATCAAAAAAAGCGACAAAAATGTCAAACGGCGACAAATATTGAATAAAAAGGGACAAAAACTTTAGAAAAAAACACCAAAAACCTTAAAAAAGGCGACAAAAGATCTGAAAAACGCGACAGAAACGTTGAAAAAAGCCACAAAAATGTCTGAAAAAGCAACAAAAGCTTCGTAAAAAGCCGAGGTTGTAACAACAAAAATGTCAAACGGCGACAAATATTGAACAATAGGGACAAAAACTTCAAACCCCCCCTCAGGTTGTTACCTCATAAAGTCATAATTCTGACTTTCAGCTTTGAACCCCGAAAGGACATTTTTCCACGTGGCCCTAAATCATCTCCCGTATATTGACGCTGTGAAGCTCTGCTGGATGACGCTCCTTGCACACAGGAAGCTGCGTCAGTGGCTGCAGGATAGAAAAAATACATTTATAACCAAAAAAAAAAAAGACAAATTAAGAAACTTGAAGCGACTCTTCAGATCTGCAGCACGGAGGGAACGAGAAAATAGAAACAGGCGGGCCTGTTCACATCTGCTGCTTTATCCAGGACACAGTTTGGACTCACTGAGGACTTTTTACAGCGTAATAGTTGTTATTTCCACCCACGGGTTTCTACTGTGTAAACACATGTTTTGATTTTGCACGTGGCCTCGGGTCCCTGGCGCCCCCCTCTGCCCAGCTCAACAGACAAATGTGTAGTTTCAGTCTGGACGTCCCGCTGATGGTTTATTTCTGTGGGAGCGCTGCAGTAGCCTTTCCTCTGTGTGCTGGACTGACTGGACAGACTGTCCACTACTTTGCACTTTTTATTTCCTAACAACCAGTAGAGAAGTACACTGTATTAATAGAGGAGCAGATCCAGGTGCTTTATGTACTAAGAAGCCAAAATTGAAGTATTTTTTGAATATTAAAAGATTTAAAAAATCCATGATTTGGGTCTTTATTTATGTGTCAAATCATAACAGAAGTTAAAGGGTAACTACTGTTTTTTTTTCAACCATATGTTCTTATGTCTCTGTGTCTGAGTGACTGATGGGAACAACAATCTCTGACATTGGTCCAGTATTAAGAGAGATCTCTGCAGTCGGCAGCGGAGAAACAAGCTACAAGTTAGTTAATAGGGTGATTGTCCAGCTTATATTTACCTTCACAAAAGTGCTCGTTTTGCCGCTGACAGGCTCAGATTAATATTCTAAGTGTCTGACAACATTATGAAAGGATCCCTACAGATATAGACCTCTAAAACCTCTTTGAGACCTTTCTGTTTAACCAGAAACAGCTCTGAAGTCACTAGCGCTAAACCCACCAGACTCCATTTAAAAAAACAGTACTTTTAGCGTGTATAGAGCCAACGTATTTTCACACGTAAATCGGTAAACTATGTGTTTATTTCAACTAAAACTAGAGTTGTGATGGTTGGAAAAGTGGAAAGACGACCCAAAACGGCTTTTCATAGTTTTCTTTTGTTTCTGTTGACTTTGAATGAAGTGTGTTTTACGATGCTAAAATTACTGTTTATTTACATGGAGTCTGGTGGGTTTAGCAAATGCAATCTCGTGGATGTTTTTGTTTAAAAAAAGGATCTTACTCTTTAACAGAAAGGTCGACCTCCTTAGAAATCCTTTCCATAATGTTGTCAGACACTTAGAATAATAATCTGAGTCTGTCAGCGGCAAAACGAGCACTTTTGTGAAGGTAAATACCAGCTGGACAATCACCCTATTAACTTACACTGTAGCTTGTTTCTCTGCTGCCGACTGCAGAGATCTCTCTTAATACTGGACCAACGTCAAAGGTTGTTGTTCCCATCAGTCACTCAGACACAAAGACATAGGAACATATAGGGTCCAGGTCGAAAACAAACAGTTACCCTTCAATTCTTACTCACCACTCATTTTCATTGTTATTTTTTTTGGCTGTGAAAGTTACTTAATAAGAGTTTCTGCTCAGACTTCAGGGGGTAGATTGTCAATTTGTTCACATGAGTTACTAATAGGTATTTTTTTATTATCGATTAATGTGCCAATCGTTTTCTCCTTGATCCTCCCATTTTAGAAAGTGGAAAAGATCCAAACTGTTGTGTGTTTAATGGTCACACACACACACACACACACACACACACTCCTAACAGTTGTGTGTTTAAAGGTCTGATCATGTCAGCTGGACTTGTAGGCCGTTATATAGTTGGCCATTATTACTTATTTATTTTTAAAGATTGTTTTTGTTTGGCATTTTAGGCCTTTATTGGTGACAGGACAGCTTAGACATGAAAGGGAAGAGAGAGGGAGGAGTGAAGGAGCCGAACCCACGGCCGCTGCGTCAAGGACTGAGCCTCTGGGCGTGCACTCTACCAGGTGAGCTACCCAGGCACCAGACTAGTTTCATTTAGAATAAAACATCAGATGTTATAAACGACATGTGCTCTGTGAGCAGTAATCTGAATGTGTAAAGTAACTAGTAACTAAAGTAACTAGTAACTAAAGCTGGAACAGATGAATGTAGCGGAGGAACTAAAGTAACTAGTAACTAAAGTAACTAGTAACTAAAGCTGGAACAGATGAATGTAGTGGAGTAACTAAAGTAACTAGTAACTAAAGTAACTAGTAACTAAAGCTGGAACAGATGAATGTAGAGGAGGAACTAAAGTAACTAGTAACTAAAGCTGTAACAGATGAATGTAGCGGAGTAACTAAAGTAACTAGTAACTAAAGTAACTAGTAACTAAAGCTGGAACAGATGAATGTAGCGGAGTAACTAAAGTAACTAGTAACTTAAGCTGGAACAGATGAATGTAGTGGAGTAACTAGTAACTAAAGCTGGAACAGATGAATGTAGTGGAGTAACTAAAGTAACTAGTAACTAAAGTAACTAGTAACTAAAGCTGGAACAGAGTGAATGTAGTGGAGTAACTAAAGTAACTAGTAACTAAAGCTGGAACAGATGAATGTAGCGGAGGAACTAAAGTAACTAGTAACTAAAGTAACTAGTAACTAAAGCTGGAACAGAGTAATGTAGTGGAGTAACTAAAGTAACTAATAACTAAAGTAACTAGTAACTAAAGCTGGAACAGATGAATGAGGCGGAGTAGAAGTAGAAAGTGGCATGAAAAGAAAAGACTCAAGCACAGTACAAGTACCTCAACATTTGGACTTAAGTACAGAACCTAAGTAAATGTACTTAGTTACATTCCAGCGCTGGAAATACTCAAGTACAAATATGAGGTACTTGTACTTAGTATATAGAGACTGTTTCTCCCAGGGGTGGAAAATAGCTAAGTACATTTAACCAAGTCCTGTTGTAGTACCTCACAATATACTTAAGTATTTCCTATTTTCATGCTACATCAACTGTTCTACATCCAGTACATTTAGGTTACAGCTGTAGTTACTTTTCAGATTAAGGTTCAAAAGAAGGGCGGCCTCTAACTCGCCCAGTAAGAGCGTTTTCCCCGTGTTGGCTGAGTCCTGCAGCGACGCGGGTTCGAGTCTGACCTGCTGCCCTTTGCTGCATGTCCTCCCCCATCTCTCTCCCCCTTTTGTGTCACTCCATAATTAGGGAAAAGCCCCCAAAACAATTAATAAACAAGGGACTGGCTTCCAAGATGCCTCTGAGTTGTTAAGCTTCACACATTTAGTTTCACTAACAGTTTGAGGCCCAAATACGTGAAAAATGATCCAATATTTAACAAAAAAAAGCAAAGATTGGAGGAAAAAAACCGTCAAAAAAAGATACATTTGAACTTAAGTCTTTCGTCCTTCCTCTCCCATTAATCACAGAGACAAAAGCATCTCGCTACGTGTTTCATGCTTTAAAAAAATGTATAATTTTTAGGGCTGTCAATCGATTAAAAAATGTAATCTAATTAATCACATACTCTGTGATTAATTAATCGAAATTAATCGCATACATAATTAACGGTGCCTGAACCGATACTTTTAAGAAAGTAAAAAAAGAAAAGAAAAAAACAAGGGTATTATTGCGTTATTTTGACAGCCCTAATAATGTTAAAGTCAGCATGCAGGCTCCAAGTAACTAAAGGCTTCCCCAACAGGAAGAAGAAGAAAAACAGAGCGAGCTCCTGTCATCTCCGCACTACCCGCTGCTATTGCAGCAGCGTAGCAAGAACCAACCCAGTGAGTTGAGAAAGTCGCCGTCAGCGTTCACGCCGGCAAGAGTCAGAGACATCATGTTACGTTCAGCCCATTGTTGCAGCTTATCATCCCGACGCAGCTCTTCTTTCAAGCACCGTGTTTAAAGTAGAGGTGTGAATCTTCTTCGATATCTCGATGCATCACGATGCGTCAAATACGTTTTTCTATTAAAGCCATGTAGGATATTTAGTTCGTGACGTTCTGCGGTGCTCTAATGCTGAATGAACTGGATACGTAAAACTACAGCGCTGAGCACACGGCACTTCCTGAATGTGCAACACATACCAGAATATGGAAACAGGAAGGTTGTCAGGCCTACGTTAAATAGTAAACAGAAATAATCGATAATGGCCCGGCCGAAAATCGATGCAGCATCGTCCCACGTCCCACGATTGGATGCATTGATTATTTGATTAATTTCAACAGTAGTTTAAAGCATTATGTTCCATGAAATATTCCACCACGGAAAACAACGTCAAAGTAAAGTCAATGAGAAGATGACGTAGCATTAGGAGCGACTACGGTAGAGAGTAGTATGAAAGCCTGAAAATCCACGTAGGGAGGTTGGTCGGGGGTGGTGGATGGGTCAAACAACACAGGAGTAACCCCTAACCCTAACCCAGGAGACCGGGGATCATGTCCCGCGTGTCACGTTTCCTAAACCCAACCGTCCCGTTGTCCCGCGTGTCACGTTTCCTAAACCCAACCGTCCCGTTGTCCCGCGTGTCACGTTTCCTAAACCCAACCATAACCGTCCCGTTCTTCTTTTCCTAAACCCAACCGTCCCGTTGTCCCGCGTGTCACGTTTCCTAAACCCAACCGTAACCGTCCCGTTCTTCTTTTCCTAAACCCAACCGTCCCGTTGTCCCGCGTGTCACGTTTCCTAAACCCAACCGTAACCGTCCCGTTCTTCTTTTCCTAAACCCAACCGTCCCGTTGTCCCGCGTGTCACGTTTCCTAAACCCAACCGTAACCGTCCCGTTCTTCTTTTCCTAAACCCAACTGTCCCGTTGTCCCGTGTGTCGTGGAGACGTAAGCCCACCCGTGACCTTTTACTTAACTTAAGGGGCCGTGTTCATTTCATGGAATTCTGTGAGCTCAGGTTGTTTTCTCTGACAATTTAGGCGTTTTTTTGGGACCCGTTTTTGGACGGTTTTAACGCTTTGGAGGCTTTCTTTGACACTTTTGACGCACTTTCCTACGTACTCACATGCGGTCCTGCTCTAGTTTGCTTTTAATTCTGTGTTCCAACAAGGCTTCTAGCCAACTTCATTCAGTTATTTTTGGGAAATTTGGTCGAAAGAAACCCAGATTTCTGATATAGAAACGGGTCACATTTGACCCGCGGAAAACAGGAGGGTTAACATACATGAACCAAACAATTATTTACCACAATTTGCCACCGTAGCTAACCGAAAAAAGGAATAGGCTGAAGCCAAAGCTTTTTTTTTGTCTTTCCTATCCCATAATAATATCCCCGTAGAATCACCCAGATATCCAACAACACTAAATGAAACCAAATACTTACTACATTTTATTCAAATGACTGATGCTAAAACTGATTAGTTGATTCATAATTACCAGCTTTATGTATTATTCTAATCGCTCTCTTCTGAAGTTTAATTATAGGATCTATATTTGTTTAATCACGTGTAGATTTCGGGGGGTATGCAGGGCATATGTGAGGTAGATTTGTCCCCCCTCAAAAAATTTGACAAGCCAGTCCCCAAAAGAGGTTACTGTTGCGGGGGCTAAGAACATGTACAGTATATGTCCTTCTTACCTGTAAATATGATTTCAGAAACCCCTACAGTGGACCGTACCATCCTAACCTTGCAGCTCACGTCTCTTTCTTTCTTTCTCCGTGAAATGAAGCTGCCTCGGAATAGTTGAGATGGAAAACAGTAACTGTGCAATATAAAGTCTACTTGTGCAACATTGGGGGTGGGGGGGGGGGGGTTAAAGAACACAACAGGGGCGTAGAAAAAAATAAAATAAATAAAGACGTGATTTGTGCAGACAAAGGCACTAATTGTTATGTGTAGTTGTCCAAAAGGCACAAGTGAGCTGAATTTAAGAAAGTGTTGTAAAGTGTTCCAGGAGTCAGGTGCGCTGAAGTTAAAAGCAGTTTGTTCCAAAAGTGTGGCTGGTTTTGTCTGTGGGTATTTAAAGCTGTACTGCGTAACATTTTGCTATTAATGTACGTCCGATCGGTGCCTGTCACGAGTTCTGATGTTAGCTAACATTAGCCTGATATGAGCTGTTCACTTACAACTAACATATGCTAACTAATGTTAGCCCGATATGCAAGTATCTGATAAACTGAATGGGCTGCTTCACATATTGGCGTAAAAAAGTGACTTCATTTAGGATTTGCCTTGCCTTAAAGCTTTAGTGCGTAACGTTTTGATGTTAATGAGCGTCCGTTACATTCAAGCCGTTGCCAGATGAGTTGCTAATTAAGACTATCAGCTCCACACAACTCTCTCTGGCAGGTCCTGAGTTTTGATTCCAACGGGAGAAGTGAACGTGAACACAGATTAGGAGCGATCCTTTCACCCCGCAGTCACCAAAGTAAATATTGGACCCCATTCTTCACAAGTCACGTATCTCCAGGACATTCTGACACTAAAATGGCATTTTTCAGATGGACACATCAGGAGAAAATTAGACCTGTTTCTGTCTCAAGACCAAACTCTCGCGAGATCTGGCAACACAGATAAGCTAACGCCAGCTAACGTTCACCAACAGTGAGCTATATATATATATATATATATATATATATATATATGTGTGTCTTTTAGCTATGTAAATATCTGTTAGCAATATAAATGATTAATAAATTATACAAGTAAAACTTTTCATCCATCCACACAGCGTTCACGACACTTTCAAACGATGCCACGCCCATTTAGGAGACAGGAAGTGTGGACCGTTTCATATCATTGGTTCATCTTTAGTCATAGAGAATCTTTGACCTAACCTTGTCTAAATAGGCTTTATTATAAAGCTTTAATAGTGTTTCTCTTCATTCGACCCATTTGTCAGTTTGAAACATGCTGGAAAAACCTACAAAGGCCACATGTGTGCAGCACAGTTAGCTACATGAGTGGCCTATAAAAAACCAACAGCCTCCAAATATACACCGTCTCCAGAGAAGCCTGTCCTTGTTTATGCTGAAGGAACGGTTTTCTACAGCTGTCTACAGAAACCAGGCCTGACTTTCGTCTCCACAAACTCCACACAGTGGCTGTGAATTTATAACCTGCAGCACTAAAGATGTGACGTGTGAGAACAGAAGAGAGAAATTACCTTCAAAATGAATCTGATCTGGCACCACTGTGGTAACGGTTTGGTTTAGACACACAAGCTACTTGGTGAAGGTTGAGTATATATATATATATATATATATATATATATATATATATATATATATATATATATAAGTATGAATATAGTAGAAATAGTTGCAGCTTGTGTTTAAGTCAAGCGATTCCTTCCAGCAGCAAATGCAACGGGTCAGTACATACAGTGGTGTAGTGTAATTTATTGTAGTGGGTGTGTGTGTGTGTGTGTGTGTGTGTGTGTGTGTGTGTGTGTGTGTGGGGGGGGGGTCTGTGTGTCCTCCCCCAAGGACGTCTTGAGCATTAACGACATTAACGATTTCCTGTGTTCGGATACACTTTTATGCACCAATTAACGGTGGAAAAAATCCCTTTATTTAGCCTATGTGAAGAAGAAAATAACAGATGACAATTGAAAATATATCAAAAATATAATGGAAAGTATGTCGTTGCGTGTCATTTGGCATTTTTAAGTGGGTATATGGAAATCCTGGAGCTTTCTTAGTGAGTATACTGCGTATACCTGCGTATCACGTAGACTACACCGCTGAGTAAAAACTGTGATTTTAATCAAAGGACAAACCAAACATTATGTGTGAGCATAATTGTAGCGCTTAAGATTTCAGGTCAGGATAAGTTGCTGACTGCATTTCTGAAGTATTACCCCCCCACCCTCAACCTCCTTCTTTTTCTCCACCTCCTGCGGTCTTTGTTGGCGTCTCCCTCCGCTCTCCAATTATCTACTTAAAGCACGAACAGAGCTGTCTCTGCTGGAGCAAAACAAACTGCTGATTACAGAGCAGCGTGTCGTTGTGCTGCTACAATCACTGCGGAAATTAAAAGATAATCAGCTGACACTGTGAATGCTTTCAACCCCAACAGCCAGCTCTGTTTCTGAGTCTTTGTTATTGTCTCCTGGGAGGAGACATGTTTATGGAAACCAGCTTGGTGTGTCTCTAAGGGCGTTTTCACACATACCTCATTTGGTCCTTTTCAGTTTGATCCAAACCAAAATTACAGGTGTGAAACCTCCCCCGGACCACGGTCCGGATCAAAAGACCAAATTTTGGTCCGATAAAAAGAGGTGGTCTCGGTCCGGACCAAACTGGTTCGGTTCGTTTATAGTGTGAAAGCATTTTTTGGATGGTTCGGATTTTCGGACCAAATACAAGAAGCTCTGGCAGGCTCTCCTTGTGTTACTAGACCGGGGAAGCTCCTTTAAGGAATAGCTCAGTGCTTAGTGTGTAGGCTACATGAGAGCTGAGAATACATCAGCAGTTTACTTGTTAAGTGGTAGTAAATGTACAGTGTAGGTCTCCGTTTGTCTGTGAATAAATGCTCCTGAAAGAAAGTTCCCGTGTCTTTGCTTCTCAACATCACAACAAAACAGAAAAAGCCGCGGCAGTAGGGGAGAGCAGCAGTCAGATGAATGAACTCTGACAGAGAGAGAGGATACGAGAGGACGGGGATCATAAGTATCTGGAGACGCAACTCACGTATGTGATGACGGCAGGACGTAGTTTTGTCACGTATAGATCTTTAGTGCGCTTGCATGACTGCAGTGTGAAACCAAAACTTACCAGATCAAATGTAGACAATGTAACAAAAAGATGAACCTTGGTCCGGACCTTGGTTCATCTTGGTTCGGACTTTCAGGTGTGAAAACGCCCTAAGTCTATATGTGTGTACTTTAGTTTGAGTCACTTCAGTCCGGGTTAACCCAAGTGAGAGATGGATCAAACCTTTATCACAGTCCAGGTAACTTTATATAACAATAATGTTGGGAATATTCCTGGAAATTAAACAGGTTACGTTTTTACCGAGAATGTTTGTTTATGGCACATTGATTGAATAGCTCTTTGTACTATTTCAGCTTGTAGGTGCCATGCCATTGTTCCGACGGCTCATTAATCCGGAGTCCAAATATTACCAAAAAATGTCCCATTTGACTGACAGGCCACTTGTCCAGCAGACCGTTATCCCAGAAACAAACGCGCATTGCTCCGAGGCGCCACGTCTTCTTACCTGATGCGCCAGACGGTTTGTTACACAGAACTATCTGAGAAGCCGTCGTTGGAAACTGTTCGGGAACGAACAGGCACTTTCAAGAAACTACCTGGCAGGTGATTGGATGAACCATCTGTCTATCACATCTTGCCATTGTTGTTTTGAACGAAGAGTCACATCACACAATGTTAGAGAAATTTTGATTTATATACTTTCTCTTCTTGTTATTATTAAACTGTTTGCATAGAATAATATTATACTGAATACTCTAAACAAGATAACTGGAGCCATTGCTTGTCCTTGTCTAAAGCACGTGTGTTCCTGAGGGCATACATGCCCTCTCAGACCAGATAGGGGAGACGTCATTGACTCTGACAAGCTAAACAACTGACAACACCAACTCTTGTCTATATCATGATTATCACATCCTACGTTGTATTGCAAAAGCTGCTGTAGAGAGCTTAGGTCATTGTCTGTACTATTCCGTAGTGTGGAGAAGTCCTCCTTGTTGGGTTCTCAAGTAAAATTAATATCTCTTCAGTGGTCTCTGTCTATTCTTGATAATGTAAATTATTCTAACACATACACACACACACCTAAACCACGCCTTTTCGGACACAAATGCAATCAAGAAGCTTGACAAGATGGATTTTGTAGTGACGTGTGATCCCACGAGAATCCAGATTGTGTGCAAGGTAACGCTTCTCCGTGGCACTCTCCCAAACAGAAGCAGATTGCTAAGCACTACCTGATTGGCTTACCCTGATATTCTTACCCTAACCTTAACCAATCTCTCTCCTCGTGCCTAAACCCTAACCCTAACCAACCCAACCAATGAAGGCAACGAGTACAATTAGTAAAACTACAAATTCTCCAACTATGAATGAAATATTTGCGTAACAAACCAAAGTACATGGTCTCCATTCCTTTACATCTCTGGTTTCAGCGAGCGTGCTTAAGACTGTTGACTGTGTGGGACGTTTATCTCAGAGAGCGGCCGTTCCTGGTGGATCAGCTCTTTTGTGCTCCTGCAGCTGTTATTGTGTGTTCAGAGGGTTGATAAGCTGTGCATTGTGTCCCTGGCATATATAGGTCATGCTCGTGTTGTTCTGCCTCCTCCCCATTGTACTGTACTGTCTGCATGTGTGGGTATGTGTCACTGTTTTCTCAACAATATACAACAGCAGCAGTGCCAGATCTCCTTCAGCCTCTCTGCTATCTCTCTAACGGCCTGAATTCAAGACATTGGACAGGACCAGAGAGGGATGGGTATCGCCAAAGATATCCCAAATTGACTTGATTCTGATTCACAAGGTCCCGATTTGATATCGATTAGGTTACTTATGCTATAGTGGCCATATCCGACTAGGACTATAAGCCCTTACACTTAGCAAAACAAGCCAGGTGTGAATGCAACCAAGAAACATTAAAGCTCTTTCTTGCTTCTTGTGTTATGCACAGTCGGCACGGTGTGGATGGCGATATGACGCAAACGCGGCCTGGGCGACTATGTGCGGAGGGTCTGCAGAGGGTCTGATCGCCGAGCCGCGCACCTCCAAGATTTAGTAACAATGCGGACGCGGTTGCATTAACCGCGTTGCAATGATTGGCTACAGGAGAGAAGTAATCTGTTCTTTGAGCCGCTCTGACCGCAATCAGTATGAAAGACCAGACCGTTCGCGGCGACCATGTGCTCTGTCCGCAGCGCCCCGACCGCGCTGAACGCAAGAAGCATGAATCAGCTTTTGGAGATGTGCGGATGGTTTAAGATTACCTTCCACGGCAGCTGGATTCTCGTGATATCACGCTAGAAAACACTGGATCACATATCACACGAAAATCCATCTTGTCAGACTTCAAGTAATTGCGTTTGTGTCTGAACAGCAGCGGACCGAACCAAACAGCGTCCGCTGATGAGCTACTGGCAGCTATGGCCGTGGTTAAGGTGTGTGGAGGCCACGACTGTTCGTGCAAAAACAACAATGGCAATAAAAATAAGCGCAATACAGTGCAAAAAAGCAAAAAAGATACCCAGTTGCAATATAAAACATTTAGCACTTCTTCTTAAGTATCATTGTTGACATGCGAGTTAAGCCCGTGGGTTTCCACACATCGTGCTGTGTTGGTTTTATTCCCCTGCTGCGATGTGTTCAGCAACAGACTGAAGAATGTGTCGCCCTGCTGCTGCTGCTGCAGTTTAGTCTGAGAGCAGAAACATGCCTCTATATGGAGACGAGTCCGTCAGGGACTCACAGGCTCCTCCAGCCACCGACGCTAAAAGTCCAGACCATCCATTCATCTTGGCACAGGGACTCATCTTCATCCACACACACACACACACACACTAAGGATCCTTTCTTTTCGCTTCCTGCTTAGTAAAGTGTAGATGAATTATGCATTCTAGCGGATGACAAAAGAGGCCTGTCAGACTCTGCATAATCAAACAGCAGCTCTGTGAGGCTGCCAGCGAACATCCATCATCTGCAGGTAGAAAGAACACGGTCTCATTTAATGACCGCACTGCACATTTTTCAGGGGGTTACATTTTTATAAAAACAAACCTTTATGTACTTATGTTTGTATGTATTTGTGCACAGTGAAGGCCATTTAAAACATTTGAAAACCAGTGATTATATTGACCTGTGGACCTGCTTTGTTCTTGATCAGATTTTTCTCTCAACTAAAAACTAAAACTCAATGGTGACGAAGTCAAAGAGACTGAAGGCGATCAGTTGCCCAGACAAGTATGCATCAACACCCAGACAACACATGCCACAGGTAAGAGTCAAACAGACCACAACTGAAAGCTGAGCTCTGGGACTAATGACTAACAAGGTGCAGCTGGGCAGCCAGGTGAAGACAACTGAAGCAGAAACAGACGCAACAGGGACTAAACTAAAGACCAAAGTCCCTTTATCACATTTTCAAATTTCACCAAAGTTGAACTTAACTTGAAAAATATGTGCACATTAAATTCCCCCCCATGATGAGCAAATCCACTAATTGTGGCGATGTCATTGAAACATTTTTAAATGTTGTGTGACTGGACCTACAAGGTTCCTCTAAAACATATTTGGCAATTATGAAACGAACATTTTAAAAGACACAGTGACCGTATCACCGCTCACTCAATCACTCACTGACTTCTTTGACTCGATTGGGCCACCCTGTCTTCTAAAAAATTAACCTTCCCTCACAACTAAACTGCATTCTCAATAACGTTATGAGGGAAACGGATTAGACGTCCTTGTACTCAGCGGCAGGCGCTTGCTGTGAAACCTACTTAGATTGATGATAGACATGATTGCTTGGGTTAAAAAGTTACGTACGTAATTTAAGTCCGTTAAGTGCATTAAGTAGTTTATGTTAAGTACCTGACAAACATAACGTGAGTCAAGAAATATTTTGCTGATTTTAATCCAGCTCTGTGTCATGGCAGTGTGGGCAGTGTGTTTCGATGAACGGTATTTGCCTTTCCTCCGTGGCGTAAGTGCACGGAGCTCGCTGTGGAAGTCTGTCGAGATCTTCCGGATGATGTGAAATGATCTCGGCAGACCTCTGCTGCTCCGCTTCTTTGTGCACTGGTGCCAAAAAGAGAAGTTTAACACCTTTCATCTAAACACACCGCCCACACAAAGATGACACAGAACTGGATTAAGATTGGCAAAGCATTTCTATTAGTAAGTTAAAAATATGTAAATGTTGTCAACGATCACATGGGACATAAACAGCGCTCTCCTGGGGGAAATTCCCATATTTCTTTGACCCATCCATCCACCCCGACCTCCCTTTGCGAACTTTGAACACAGACTTTGATTAGAAATGTATTTGTGATACGTCAGAAACAAATGTAATCCAGGACAAAATACGTTTCCCTCGAAACGTAATTGAGTATGCAGTTGTATGTTGTATCGGAACGTAATTTTTTAGAAGACAGAGCTGGACTGGGAGTTTCTTACGGTCTGAATGAAACATGTTTTTTTTTTCAGTCGGCCGCAACCAGTCAGTTTCTGGACCATTGGGAAAGTCCATCCTCGGGACAGGGGACTTTTTGGTGCCCAGAGACTGAAACAGGAACCCGGTTTCTGTGGTTGAAATACAGAAAATGTTCCTAGGTCCCTTTGCTTCTGGAAAAGTTCCTTTTATTGAAAAGGGCATAGTGATTGCAGTAGAGGAGGAGGAAGTGCAGATGCCACTTTGGACTTTGGAACAGTTTCCAGTAGAGCCCTTGTGTCCGACTGTATCATGATGGAATAAAGTGCTACACGCTGGTGAATCGCTGCTTTGGTTTGAATTTGGGGTAAAATCTCTTTTTGAAGGTTTATTCAAGCTTGTCCGTTAATGAGTGTGTTAATAGTGTTTGTTAATGGGGAGATCTCTGTAGTCATTATCAATATTTCCGCTGCTCCTCCAGAGACTGTAGAGTAGAAAGATGAATGTGAGATTAGTTTTGTGTTGGGTTATGAATAAGTTACCTCGGCTTTGAGGTGGTGACTTTGATGTTGGCGTGTGCAGAGAAGAGTCTGGGTTATCTGGAAGTCAGAGTGGGCAGATGAAGGTTTGGTAAAGTGGAGCAGCAGATAGGGATCTCCCAGCTTCCCTGCCCAACCTGCGCCCTGCAGACAGATAGAGCGGGCTTCCTTCTTTCAGACGGCAATGCGGCAGACTTTTTGTTGCCCCAGTTTTTGTTCCCTCCTCCCACTCACCGTCTCGGTGTTTCTTACTCCTCTCTTCTTATTTCTGTCATTGTATGGATTCCCAGAGGCGCTGACATTATCTATTGTTATCTGTTTGAGTGTTTGCAACAAACTCACTCAAGAATGCAGAACTAGTTTCCTTTTTCCCATCTTATTTCCCATTAACATGCACACGTCTACCTAGGAATGCAGGCTGTTCTCATGAACCATTTGTACATATAGCTACAAAAAGTAAAGCACTGTAATTTGTAATTATTCCACGAATTTATTGCAGTCAGCGCCACGTTGACTTGAGCTGTTACACACCAACCAGGCGGCCGACCATCGGCAGAAATGGCAGTCGGACTGATCAGTCGGGTCCCCGAGGTCCAAAAAAATGCCTCAAAACACACTGAGGCGACGCCGACTTGAGCGTACACTCTGCGCGTGCGCGAAACGTAATACATAGCATCCATAGCAGCAGGCGGCGCTTCTCTGTATTGTTTCCCAGAAAATTAAAACCGGCAGCTGATTGGACGAACGCGTCACGTGGGTCTTTTTTCTACGGAAATTCACAGCCAGACTGTCATGGCGGCTCGTTCAGAATACGATCTCATGTTGTACTAAAATAGTTCACCGAAACGTGTTTCTGTAAACATGTCAAGAGAGAAACAGGCCGTGCAGTTGCTGAATCTTCATTTCAGATCGACAAAGGTCAGTTTAAAAGATTTTCGTCAGATTTTGAGAGGCTCATCCGCTCGCCATTTCCGGGTGAGTCCCTACTGCCCTGTCTCCGACTGAATGTCAGGTCGGCCAAAATAAAGGCCGACGGCTCCTCCGACGGACGACGGCACGGAACACACCAAACAGACTCTAGTCACTGACCTCGCCAGACGGTCCGACGGCCGATAATCGGGTTGGTGTGTCAGGGCCATAAGAGAGCTTTGGACCGCATAGGGAGGATGTTTGGCTCCCAAAACACAGCGCTTTCAAACCCGGGAAAACAAAAAACTTCCACCCAGGAAACGCATGTTCATGTCCCCGGAGTGTTTTAATCCAAACCACAATCTTTTTTTCTAGACTTAACTAGTCGTTTTGGTCTTTATCGACGACGTTCCACTTCCGGGATTACTCTGGGGCCGCCGGAAATCCCACCGGATGTCCTTTGTTTTTCGGCCGGATGTCCGTTACATTCCTCTTTCTTTGTGTTGTTGTTCGAAACGGTAGATTTGTGAGGACTATGGTTAACTGCTCCTCAGATCTCTGCAGGGTAAATCCAAAATGTATTTATCAAGACTTCAGCTCCACAGATACAGATGGATGAGCGGACACGGTGCACAATTCCAATTTGGATTAATAACATACTCTGTCCATCAAAAACTCCAAATAATATGTGAATGAAAAATCTATATTTGAGGTATAGAGGCAAAGTGCCTCCCCTTCTGGCGGACCGCCGTGGGACCTTAATTCGGAAAAAATATGATTGGTAGTGAACGGGGGAAAGACATTGAGCCATGAGTTACACATATGATGTTCGTCAGTTTAAAAGATAATTTTGCAAGTCATGAAAGTATCTGTTTTTTGTTAAACTGTTGAAGTATAAGACTGTGAAACTACATCATCAGAAAGACTACACACTTCAAAGTGGCATTATTATGGAACTTCTAGGCGAGTCCCGCCCTACAAAGCAGCCCGATTGGTTGGGGTTAGGCATTGACCTCGAGTGGTCAAGGTTAGGATAGCTGATTGGTCGGGGGATAGGACCTGAACTAATTGGGTGGCGTTACCTTGCGTAAGCATGGATGCCTGAACCTGGACTGCTGGAAGTATAGGCTATATTGGCAACAGTACACTGTAAACCTTTGATATAAATTTACAGCTAAAATCTCAAAGGATCAAACTGGAAATGGCAATGCATTCTGGGAGAAAATAATAATATTACAGCACTATCTGCGAATGTTACAGATTACAGGTATTTACTGTTAATACCAATGCATCTTGGGAAAATAAAGGAAAAGGCGGAAATTACACTGCAGCCAGTATGATTGTAAATTCAAATAATACATTAAGAAACTGTCTATTTACAATAAAAACCCTTAACAGTATGCATACTGTGAATAAACAGTTTACTGGCGAAGCTGCTGCCAGTATATTACTGTAAACTAACGGTGAAAAGTTTTACAGTGTTACCGTGATTACATGTGGTTTAATATTGTGCATTTAGCCAGGTACACAGCAAGTTTCTCAATAATGTGTGCGTGGTTTGGTGCAATACAGTTGGTGAATCCGCCTGACTTCTTAAACATGAAACGGTTTTAGGACACCAGAGACAGCCGACAGTAACCAGGTCACTTAAAGTGCACACACACACACACACACACCGCCACCCAGTGTTTTTATGGGCCTCTCTCTGTCTAATGATTTTATGGCCTGTTTCTGGCACACCTGGTCCTGTGCCTCAACACTTTGATCCATTGCCTTTTGCAGGTGTGGCCTTTACAACAGGAGCTATGTTCCCCTAATGTCTCTCACCTCCTTAACAAAGCCTGAGAATGCTTTGCTCTTTAGAACTTCAGTGACCCCGATCAATTATTATTTTTTAACTCTGCCCCATCACTTTCCAAAAATGTGTTTTCACTACGGCTGTCGATTGACAAACAAAATAAAGATCTAAAAAAAAATACAGTACAGAAAATACTAGACTTACCTGCTGCATTTTTATAGTGCTTAAGTGTGTCTACAATTAAGCAATCATGTGTTTGCTCACCTGATGGCTCTGCTTCACAGATCGGCTCATAGGTGTGGTCATTTGACGGTCAGTGCTTTGGAAATGCAAGGAAGTGACATCATGATATACTACTTCTGTGTCTAATGTATACAAGGGTGTTCAGTGTTTTGCAAATTGCACTTTTGCAAAAAGTGTGAGGCTGACATTGTGCTTATAGTGGTGCACATCTGGGACAATGTTTTGCTCCTTGAGTGTAAGATTTTGATTATTGTGTAATACTTTTGATTTCAGTGTGTAAGCAGTCGGCGAAAACTGTATTAGTATGAGTGGACGTCGAGCAGGACCAGAGCAGAAGGTGCAACCTTGAGCCAGGTGCCACCACAATCCAAGGAAATCTGTGAGGTGAGAAAGCACTAGGGCTCCGTGGAAGAAGCTAAGTTTGTTACACGCATAAATGGGACATTACTGCATGACTGCGTTTGTAAAACAGCCAATAGGAACGCTCTCTCTCTCTCTCTCTGAAATGACCTGTGATTGGACAAAGTCTCCCGTCTCAGGCTACATTTTCTAAAGCATGAAAACAGTGCCAAGAGGAGGTGCAGAAGTCTAGTTTTTTCTCAGACCACTTTTATTACAACATGCTGAAAGGTAATTATGGGATTTATGCTCAGTGAGTCCAAAAATAAACTGCCTATCCCAGGTTTAAGTGTATTTGGTTTGGTTTCCTATTTAAATCTCTGGTTATGGTTGAACTCTCCTGACTTGTTACAGTCATTCACAGCTGGCGTAAATGGTGCAATTCCACATCAGACTGTAGCTGTAAGCCTTTTCCTCAAGAGGATCTACTGCTCTTCTTCCCCTTTTTTTTTTATTTCCACTTCACTATTTGGTGATCTGTTAGTTAAAATACACACTGAAATGCAAAGTGCTCTGTGTCAGAGGCCCCTGTGTTTGCTGTAGTGACATGTGATGTTTAGTGGACCTGACAGCAATGTCTCAAATTCTGTAACCGCCTGACATGTGGAAAATCTCTTGACAAAGACGTTCCTGTCACAACCCTCTCCCTGACTAAGCGGTCAGATTCTCAAATTAAACACTTGTAAACCTGCGATAATCGCTGACAACCAACAGGCTTCTTTAACATGCTTGTTTTTTCTTTTCTTCCAAGATGTAGAAGCAAGAATAAATGACCTTGTATGAAACATTCTGAAAATGAAACTCCTTCACATTTAGATTGAACTCATCCTGCACCGAGTCAGGAACTCCCTGTTTTCCTAACAACTGTTTCGTTAACGTTGTATTACGGGTCCCATAGTTTTCTCCAACTTCCTTGAAAAGGGAACTGATACGTAAATGCAAATTCACAGTGAGGTTCCTGGTAAATATGTATGTATGTGGTACTAATTACAGGGAAAATGGAGATGCTAGTTACCTGTTAGCGGCGAGTCTTTTAGTTAGGGCACTGCATACAATTTAACATAAACTGGCGTGCGTTTAGGGGCGCTATGGAGCTCGCTGGCCACGCCCGAGCCCAATCACTGCAGGACTTTACAGTTTTGGCCACGTCTGACATGTGTGCCACAATCTTCCATGTGTTTTCGAGCATTCCAAAGAAGCCCTCCAGAAGTGTGATTGCGCAGTGGAAAAAATAATAATAATCTTAACAAAAACAATAGGTTCCTCACCATTTCAGGGACCGTTGGGCGGATAGGACATGGACCAAACAAAAAAATCAAATAATACATTTTCCCCGAAGGTTTCTGTCATTTTAGGAAGTTCTGATCACGCTGATGTTTCTAAAAGTGGTCATTTTTCTGATAAGCAAAGCCAAACGGTATGTTTGTTAAAAGTTTTCAGCAGTGATCCAGAGTGAAGATATGTTTTTAGTTTGCCTAAAATCTGCAGACGCAGATTCCACATGGCCCCGATTATAAGTTTAGTTTTTGTTTAGTTATTTGATAAAAAAAAAATGGGGTGAAACATCGTGATTGACAGCTGGGATTGACTCACGATTAGTTGGGCGGGACTCGGATACCGTGGCTCCACCGGCCGAACACTCCTGCGCAGACTCTGGCTTCATAATTACCAGATGGCAGCGGCCGTATCGGGGACAATCTGGCTTCACTTTGTACAGTGGTCCTCCCACTGTACAAAGTGAAGCCAGTGGAGGCTCATGGTCCATTATTTTTCAAAGTATAAGCTGTAGGACTTTGCTTTTTTCGCCAGGTCTAACATTTCTGCCAATTTTCGTGACTTTTCGAGCATCCAAAGCCCTGGAAATGCGATTGGGCGGCAGAAAAATAATAATCTTTACAAAAATAATGTAGGTAGACAGATTATTTTAAGAGGATGGAGGAATGAAGGGGTGCCGTCAATCCAGCAGTGGGCTTGTGAGATGGCTAGGGTGGCGGCGTTTGAAAAGATGTCATAAAAACAGTTTGCCAGATTGGATGTCTAGACTAGAAAATGGGGAAAGTACCTGAACTCTCTGGAGGGCACCTAAGAAGCTTTGTGCTGGGGAAGAGACGTGATGGGCTTATTGTTTTGTCACATATACATATGTTTATTTGGTTTACAGATGGGTTTTTTTTTTTATTATTTTATTGCACTGAATAATTATGGTTATGTTAGCTTGTCTCGATTATTCTTTGGGTGGGTTGTGATGATGAATGGGGGTATTTGCTTTCTGTTGTTTGTGAATAAAAGTGCATCAGTTAATTTTGACCTGGGGATAGCCAGGAGCATAATATTTGACATACACTAGTCTTTTATAATCCAAAACAAGCAATCACGTCTCTCATTTTACTCAGAAATTAGGTCTAATTTCACGTAAATGAGGTCTATTGACCGTGACTGTGAATGCAAAAAAGAATAGTTGGAATGAAGTTGGCTAAATGTGTAACACAAGGTTATCAATGATACTTTTCTGTGTTTTATAAACGAGCAAACCAGACCAGGACCCGGGAGGACAACGCAAGGGTTAAAACAATATAGGTTCCTGAGGGTCCATTGCCTGTCTTTCGTGTTCAGGCCCTGATAAAAGTTTCCGGGGTCTTGGTAAGATCACATATTTGTTTTGAACCATCCTAGCTCCATGACAACCCACTCTCTGTCCGTCTGAGTTTTCACTGTGTGGAAGAAAAACACACGGCAGGAGTTCTCCGGCTCACTGCAGCCTGTTAGCTGATGTGGGGGGTGGGGATGGGTGAGGTCAAAGGTCAAATCACACTGTGGCTCAGCCTGGCGGAGTAAACACAAGCCAATTTATACTGCTAACCCAGCAGCCACTTGTGTTTCTGTTTCAAGTCTGTGGAGGATGTGTTGAACATTAACCGTTTCAGTGTTTGGGCAGATTGTGAGTTCAGCATTAAGGACTGCAGTGTAAACACACAGTTCTGTGTTCCTGCGGGGGCCGTTTAAACATCAACTACAAAGTGTTGTGGTACTAATTGATTTGATTTGCACTAATAAGCTCCAGAACGCTTTTCATATGCTTCGCAAAAAACATCGGCTCTCTCGTGAAAATCCCTGAAATGTCAGCAGCTTGTAATTGACTTTAAGAGCCGTTTCTGTTACAGTTTTCATCTAATCACGACCCCTCTCGAGCTGGAATCTATTAAAAGTTCACATGGACGGGGCTGTTTTGAACTTAATTTCATTAAATGACATGAAGGCTGCAAACCAGAAGAAAGGCTTGTTAACGACATCTGGTAATGAAACTACATCAAAAAATGTGAAACACCACATTTCATTTCATGTTGGGTTACAGATATTTGAACAAGACAAATTAAAACAAGTCTTTTATCTACATGGGATGGTACTTTTATTAAGAAAGACGTGACTCCCCTCTCCTGCTCCATGCTCTGTTGCCTGCACGACGAAAGAAATCCAAAAACATTGAAAGTTTGAGAAAATATACCGATGTAATGATCATAGGTTTACGCGTCTTACACTGTTCTGTGTAAGTGAGGTTGTCGGCAAGAAGTCATCCTTCATTATAGAATATAACACGTCCGTGAACTCTGCACAATGTCCGTCAAATCAGGTCCTAAGATGGACAGATTTTTCCTTTGTCAGACACATTCTCAGTTCCTGGAAAAATCCTCCGTTTGGTTCAGGCGAGGGGTAGTCTTGCATTACCAGACCTTCTAGTCTGCCAGACCTTCTAGTCTGGCTAGTCCACACAGCATTCCTGGATGGGAGGAAAACGTGCTCTGGTTTATTGGCATTTCTTTAAACCAATCACAATTGTCTTAGGTGGCGCTAAGCTCCGGACGGAGCCACGGTGCCTCTGCTAAATAGCCTCGGGAAAGAACTTGTTTTGGTGGAACATGTGTACGTTCAGAAGTTGTTTTAATCGTGCAACAGAAACCTCAGATTGGACAGATATTCTAGCTAGCTGTCTGGATTTACCCTGCAGAGATCTGAGGAGCAGTTAATTCAATTGTATTTATAGTGTCAAATCATAACAGGAATTATCTCAGGACACTTTACAGATAGAGTAGGTCTAGACCACACTCTATAATTTACAAGGACCCAACAATTCCAGTGATTCCCCCAAGAGCATGCATGAATGCGTAAGTGCGACAGTGGCGAGGAAAAACTCCCTTTTAGGAAGAAACCTCGGACAGACCCAGACTCTTGGTAGGCGGTGTCTGACGGTGCCGGTTGGGGGTGTGATGAACAGTGGTAATAATAGTCACAATAAAGATATTGTAATAGTTATAATTAGGGCTGTCAAAATAACACGTTCATTTCGATTAATTAATCTGAGAAAAAAATAATGCGGTAAAAAAATTAACGTAGATTAATCCATTCAATGTTGACATTTGCATACAGACGAAAATCTGGTGCCACTGATATGTCTGTTCTTCTGTCTGCTGCTCTGAAACAGACGTTACATGAAACAGACGTTACAGGAAACACAAACCTCGCTGCATGTGACGCTAGTTAACACTATACTCAACAGCAGCTAGCGTTAGCCTACCGCTAGCTAGTTAACACTATACTCAACAGCAGCTAGCGTTAGCCTACCGCTAGCTAGTTAACACTATACTCAACAGCAGCTAGCGTTAGCCTACCGCTAGCTAGTTAACACTATACTCAACAGCAGCTAACGTTAGCCTACCGCTAGCTAGTCTACACTATACTCAACAGCAGCTAACGTTAGCCTACCGCTAGCTAGTTAACTCGTGGTGCATTTGAAGTTATTGTAAATGTCCTTTTCCTATCTGGTTGTCGTTTTGTTTTTGTCGTTCAACAGCAATTTACTAGTGAAATAAGTTATTGTTATTGTTATACATTATTATTAAATCATTTAATGTTGACCATATGGCCTTAGCAATAAACAAGCCGTTCTTTAATGTCACCAACTGTTGTTTAGTACCCTTTTCTTTCTTTTTTTACTTTCTTAAAAAGTATCGGTTCAGGCACCGTTAATTATGTATGCGATTAATTTCGATTAATTAATCACAGAGTATGTAATTAATTAGATTACATTTTTTAATTGATTGACAGCCCTAGTTATAATAGTTCATGGTGTCGTAGAGCACAGCCGGGCGTAACTGGGCGTTGGCCGGACATAGCAAGTCGAAGCCAGGCATTGCAGGGCGTAGCAGGGTGTAATATAGTACAGCAGGGCGTAGGGCAGGACCACGGCGACAGCTGCCACCATGATGTAGGTGCCATCATGATCCAAGATGATGATGCTGGGCGGAAAAAGAACATAAGGACTCCGGGGAATAAGCTCCCCGGAGCTATGTTAGTAACAAGCATTTCTGTGACACGAATACACATAGATGGAAAGAGAGAGGAGAGAGAAGCTCAGTGTGTCAAAGGAGGTACCCCGGTAGTCTAAAACTATAACCGCAGAACTAAGAGCTGCAGAGAAGGGGAGATAGGGAGGCTGTGTTCCGTGATTGTAGCTACACACCTTCCCCCGCCGGTCTAGGCTAACGCTGCGACTCATTACTCCCTAAGTATATGTAAGCTTTCTATGGGGAGAAGCAGAGATAGGGTGGGGGGTGCGTCATGACTGTGGCTACACACCCTCCCCCGCCGGTCTAGGCGAACGCTGCAACTCCTCATACCCTAAATATAGTAAGCTTTCTATGAAGAGAAGCCGAGATAGGGAGGCGGTGCGTCATGACTGTGGCTACACACCTTCCCCGCCGGTCTAGGCGAACGCTGCAACTCCTTACTCCCTAACTATAAGCTTTATCGAAGAGGAGAGTTTTAAGTTTACTCTTAAAGGTGGTGACGGTGTCTGCCTCCCGAACCCAGACTGGGAGCTGGTTCCACAGGAGAGCAGCCTGATAGCTAAATGCTCTGGCTCCCATTCTACTTTTAGAGACTCTAGGAACCACAAGTAACTCTGCATTCTGGGAGCGCAGTGCTCTAGTGGGACAATAAGGTACTATGAGCTCTTCAAGATATGATGGTGCTTGACCATTTAGAGCTTTGTAGGTCAGGAGAAGGATTTTAAATTCAATCCTGGATTTTACAGGAAGCCAATACAGAGAAGCTAATACAGGAGAAATATGATCTATTTTCTTAGCTGCAGCATTCTGGATCAGCTGGAGAGTCCTAACAGTTTTATTTGAGCATCCTGATAATAGGGAGTTACAATAGTCCAGCCTGGAAGTAACAAATGCATGGACTAGTTTTTCAGCATCGTTTTGAGACAGGATGTTCCTAATTTTGGCAATGTTACGAAGGGGAAAAAAGGCTGTTCTAGAGATTTGTTTTAAGTGGGCGTTAAAGGATATATCCTGATCAAAAATAACGCCTAGATTTCTGACAGTAGTGCTGGAGGCCATGGCAAGGCCATCTAGAGTAATTATATCTTGAGATAATGATGTTCGGAGGATGATGCTTTCTAAATCCTGACGACAGGGCATCGAAGCGACTGGAGAGGCTGAGGGCAGGAGGCGATGGAGCCCTACCCGAGGCTCTCTCTCTCTTTCTTTGTGGGCAGGCGGATGGGTCCCAAAGTGCAGTATCCTGGAAAGCCGCCGAGAGAGTTGTGATTTGGAGCGATTGATTTTGAGCGACGTCCAGGTAGGCTGTTAACAAGGCATCTTTGGTTTTTAAGTCCTCTGAGAGCCGACGAACTTCTTCCCTAAGGTCAGAGATTTCTTTGTTTGCATTTTTAAGCAACGAGGAAATCCTGTGGGGAAATGGGGATTCGCCAGGTGTGGAGGTAGCCATGGAGCTGGCGTTAGCCTGAAGTTAATGTTTACTACTCGTAGAAAATGTGCGGTCCTCCACGCACAGGTACGTAGATTTGCGTAGATGCTGGCTCTTTCTAGAGACTAAAGGCTACCAGGGGGCTTCCGGTTCCAGTTCAAAGGTTGAGGACACACCTCAGCATAACCATAGTCCTCAAAAATCCACCGGAGGTTAGAACGCCAACACAAAGAAAGAGGAAGGGGACGGACATCCGGTGCTGGGTGGAGCGTGCAGGAGGCAGGACATACAAAATATTGAAAGTTTGAGGAAATATACTGATGTAATGAGCATAGATTTACACGTATTACGCTCTTCTGTGTAAATGACATTGCTGGCAAGAAGTCATCCATCATCATGGAATACAACACGTCCGTTTCCCCAGATGAACTCCGGACAATATCTGACGAAAAGTTTTCATAATTTTGTTCATAAACAACCAAACTGCCTGACGATTTCAGCGTTGCTCCTTTACCTGACAAAAGTACAGTATTATACAATATTGCCACAGAAATGATCACGATACTTTGCCGTATCGTTTTTTTTTTCCACCCCTACTTTTCATGGGATTGGTTTTTTTTAATAATAAAAGAATATAGAATGATCCCAGACTTATCTGCAGCATCCTACTTATAAAATACCTTTCTGACCCTGTGACCTTTCTAAGCCCAAAGCTGAGTTATATCAATGCTTTCAATGCTTAAGCTGTAGCTTTTATGTCTTTACCCCTCAGGACTCAAGTCCTTTTAAAAGCAGTTATGCAAGTGGAAAATAAAAGCCCTCTCTGCTTTTCTACCAGTGTGACGAACTGTGATTTCTGTGCGAGTCTGTCAGCAGGCGAGCGGACAGCTCACGAGTGGAGGCGAATCTTTCATTAGAGCTGCGTTTATGATATCAGCCGGAGACTCGGTGGTCAGCTGCCGAGAGTGGAGACAACTCCAGCTTTGTTTTGGTCTCACAGTGATTGAGTTGTCTGTCAGTTTGTTGGAGGAAGTCCTCGACTCAGCTGCTATCCAAACACAGTGTCGCTACAGCAACGAGGACTCTTCCGAAAGATGACACATGGATGTTCTGCCGTGTCACATCTAAGGTTAAGGTCCAGGTAGTCTCACATTGCCAGACCTTCCTCCACAGCGCTGCGGAGGAAGGTCTGGCTAGTCCACACAGCATCCCGGGATGGGAGGAAAACGTGCTCTGGTTTATTGGCATTTCTTTAAACCAATCACAATCGTCTTGGGAGGTGCTAAGCTCCGGACGGAGCCATGGTGCCTCGGGAAGGAACTTGCTTTGGTGGAACATTCAAAAGTTGTTTTAGTCGTGCAACAGAAAACTCAGATTGGACAGATAGTCAAGAAAATATTATCAACTCAAGGTTTACTTGAGCATTTGTAGCAATTTCCATTTGCTAAAGAAGGCCCTTTGATACGGTTGAAAGCTCCATGTGAACCCTGAGTTCAGAATATTTTATTTTATCATAGATATGTGTTCCCAATCTCAAGAATGAATCTCCACGCTGAAATAAAACAGAAGGGACAAGCAACAAAGCACAGATCTATCTATCTATCTATTGTCTGGCCCATGAAATTTGTGCACACTCCTGGTAGATTACTTTGTAAAGTGAACAGCCTATTTCTATTTCTGTCTCATATTCTAAACAGCTGTGTGGTGTTTTTATGTCTAATAAGCATTCAAACATATGGTATTATTATCTTAAACAGGTTTTACTGGATGAAATTGCATGGAGCAACTCTCTAACACCAACGCAGCCACTTGTGTTTTCTTAACGTAGAGCTATTTTCAGTCTGACCACCAGCTGCAACGTGCATATTCGGACTATTTGAGTCTCTCACTGGGATAAACCAGTTTGTGGAGCTCCATCTTCATGGTTAACAGAAACCAATGTTGACTTTTGGTTGAAAGATCATTTGTTAAAGAGTCATGTCATCAGAGTCATCTTTTTTTAAAGAATCAAACTGCAGGTCGCCAGTGTCAAAGTTGCCCACTTTGTATTCGGGGTGCAAGATCCATCGACTCAATATCGTTATCGCAATATTATATCGAAAGTGTCGCAATAAGTATATTGTGCAACACTACTTTGTATGCCCAACCATCCACTCCAAACTCCTCCCTTTAGCTCCGCGGGTTTTGTGGCAAGATAACGTCTTTGCTTCGGGGGCAACATCTTCATTCACATATTCAGGCTCAGTGTCTTCCCTGGCTTTGTGGAAGACGTAGGTGCGCATATTTGGCGGGGGGGTTTAGGCGTCCTTCCTTAATGTGCTCATATTATGCTTTTTGGTCCGTTCTCACTCCCAACTTGTAAAATACTGACGCTTGGTCAGTAGTTCTAGCAGCAGCTTGACTGGGGCGCTGTAAGATGACGTAGTGTTAAGAGCGACAACGGTCGCGATTAGTAGTATGAAAGACTGAAAATCCATGTAAGGAGGTTGGCTGGGGTGGTGGATGGGTCACACAACACAGGACTTTCACCCAGGAGACCGGGGACCGTGTCCCATTCTTGTCCCGCGTGTCACTGAAACATAGATTTTATAACCCCACCCACCATCTTTTTCTAAACCTAACAGTCCCGTTCTTGTGCCGCATTTCAGTTAAACGTACATGCTGACCCAGAGCATCAAAAAGTGACGCTAAGAGTCCCTCCCAAGTGCGTCTAAATATGATGCCAAAGGGCTAGACGCGAGTCCCAAGGGCATCAAATAAAGACGCCAAGAGTCCCGACCAAGCGCATCTAAATGTGACGCTAAAGGAGACTCTTTGGGTCAATAACAAACGCTAAAGGAACCTGACCAAGCGTCGCTTTTTGACGCGATGGGAGTTAGAATGTGTTAGATTGTAACCTTTCCACTAAAAGCCAGATGTTAGTGGGTGTGTAAGGATTTTTTGGCCAGTGGTTAAGGGGTGTTACTTACTACTTACACCCCTGCAAGCTTCACCCCACTGATCACTCACTGAAATGAATTAATGTCTGCATTTTGTTAGGAATGGGCTTTTATGAAGAAAACCTTTTTTTTATGAAAGAAGATTTCTGCTTATTAAAGATGTTAACACCGAGCAGCTGATGCTCACCGTAGACGTACATTTCCTCCCTGCTGAGGTGCAAATGGGGGCAAAGATACCGAAGTGTTCACACGAGTCTTGACTCATCAGGACATTCGTATTCCCATCCGATGTGGATCTGCGTTTTCCTAATCTCATTCAAGCCTTTTGTCTTTATGCTGACAGTTTAGGAAGTTTCCATGGTAACGCCCAGCATGTGGAAGAGGAAGAGTGCATTAAACCGTTGAAACGTGTGATTTCCAAGCTTCACACCTCAGCGACGATATCAAGAAGTCATTAACACCTCCCCGTGGGGAGTTTTCCACGGCGGGTTTCTGTTCCCATGTGTGGTCGCTTGGCTTCTGGCCATTAGCGTTAGCCCGAGGAAGAGGAACCAGCGGCTTTCAGTCCCCAGAGTGCAACGGGTGGCAAGATTTTTGGGTTTGGTCTCTCTCACACACACACACACACACACACACACACACACACACACACACACACACACAGTGTTGCTGGTTCACGTTCTATGGCATCTTTGGATGTCAACACAAAAAAGCAAGGAGAAAAAAGGAGATTATTTACATTATTTTATTCACTTACTTTTTTACTTTTTAGTCTATGGATTTATGTTATTCTATGTTGGTATTTTATTTTAATAATATTGAACATTCTTTCCCTCTTATCAATTTGTCTTTTTATCTAGAGTCAAAAAAGAACCCCGAACCCTAACCCCTTCCTCTTCCCCACCTCCTCCAGACAGAGGGATGGGTCTTTCTCTGTCCCCCCTCTCTCCCCACCATCCCTTTCCTCCAGCAGGAAGACCTCACCTCTCTCCTTTTCTCTATCCCTCCTTTAGACAAAGGATTCACTGCTTTTCATTTATTGGGTACAGCGGTCTTTAGAGGGGGAAACTGAGTGACATGCGGCGGCCCGTGCACACCTTTAGTCTCCATTTCAACCACGTAGTCGTTGGACGCGTGGGGAGGCTTCTGGGATCCGAACACACCTAACCCTAACTCTAACCCTAACACATCTAACCCTAACTCTAACCCTAATCCTAACCGTAACCCTTTATCTAAACCTGACTAAGGACTTTTGGTGCCTAAACGAACCAAACTGCGACTGTTTCACTCATTCTTATTAGAGGGTAGGAATAAATGACCTACAGTATATCGTCGTATGGTTTGGAGGAATTATTGGGACTTTTGCAGGCTTTGATAAGAAATGTTTTTGTGATTCATCAAAAAAAAGAAGTAATTCGGGTCAAAGTATCCCTTGGAACGTAAATGAGAATGCAGTTTAATTGTACGGGAATGTCATTTTTAGAAGACAGTGCTGCGACTTTTAGAGAGACTTTTGTCCGCTCTGAAAATATCACAAAAAAAGCATGTCCTCTATCATCCCGACTGGGTCAATAAAATGATTGCCTGCTCGTTGAACGGTAAGCACCTTCTTTTGGAATAAACGACTCATATCATCGTATCGTTTGGAGGAACTGCTAGACGTGACGCATCGTGACAATCAAAGACTGTTTGCCACTTCCGGCAGCGGTGTAGTCTACGTGATGCGCAGGTATACGCAGTATACCCAGTAAGAAAGCTCCAGGATTTCCATATACCCACTTAAAAATGCCCAATGACACGCAACAACATACTTTCTATTATAATTTTGATATATTTTGAATTGTCATCTACGTTTTACTTTCTTCTCATAGGCATGGGCTTCTCATAAAGGTATTTCCACCGTAAATTGGTGCATAAAAGTGTATCTGAATGCAGGAAATGAAGTCGTTGATGCTCAAAACTTCCCTGAACACCCCACTATGATATCGCCCCCCCAAAAAGGCAGATTCTGGCCAATTATATATATATATATATATACCCACTACAATACATTAGACTACACCACTTACTTTCAGTAAACAACTGGCCTGCTCTGTGATTACAGCTTCACGCATTTGCGCTTTGTGCTACTGTGCAAAAAAGAGGAATTACCACAAATCATGACTTCATACAAACGCATACTAATGGCCAACACAAAACCGGCTCCTACACATACACTAATCAGTAAGAAATAGTGTGTGGGGGCTAATGAAACACCCCGCTCCGGCTCAAACAGCCGGGACAAAGACCTGAGGTCACGTTGTGAGAGCAGAGGTGGATTAAAGGGCCACTGAGTCGCTCCCCTTCAATTGTTTGGGGATGAAAGCAAAGAAAGGCGTTCACATAGCAACCGGTCAGCTGGTTCCCATCCAGCTGTCTGTGGCTGTTGGGCTGTTTCAGGGACATAGGAATGTCATGACTGCCCCCTCCTCTATCCATAGGGCCAGCACTTGTTTGGCAGCCAGCCATCCCCCTACTCCACAGTCACGCAAAAGACAAAGACGGATGGCGAGAGGGCAAACTGTTGGCAGTCTGAACTGGAGGAATGTTTTGTTTGTGGCCGGATTCTGTCAGAATTTGTTTAATCTTGTTTCCTGTCCTCTTAACGAACCATTTGTTATTGTGCCTTTAAATGTAATTTATCACCAGACCGAGCTATTTGGTGATACTCACGGTCCTCCGAGGACATTTATGATTTGTTTGGGTTGACCTTTTTTGGTAGCGCTGCCATCAAGTCAAAATACAAGATTGTTTTCTTCACTTTTCATGGAGTAAAATTATTAAAGCAGCCTGTTTACGGCACTCTGACAGCGATCTCTAGAAACCATAATGACTTTCAACATGTCGCTTCCTGTTTCCCACCAACAGTCGGCATTTTTTGAACCATGTCCCCCAGCTTTGTCCAACTGTAACTGAATAGTTTGGAGCCGAAGCGTAACCAAACCTTAACACTAGGATCGGCAGGCTCTTTAGGGCATTGCTTCTCAAACTTTTTAACATCAACGACCCCTAAACTGACACATATTAGACTACGGACCCCTATCTGATATGACTTGGTCCCAGGGTCCCCTACCTGATAGAAGTTTTGCTTTTAGAGGCTTTATTACAGAAAGTGAATGTAACCCATGAGCAAAATAGTCATTCAATCTGTCATTGTCTTACTTATGGATGAAATGATAGTGAAAGTAAATGATTCCCCTTTTTTTGGGGGACCCCCTGGAGCCCCTTCAAGGACCACTGCGGGTTCCTGGACCCCACTTAAGGGGGACTTCTTTTTCTAAATCCTATGCCCAAGAGCGTCTGTATTTCTTTATGGTTCACACGTAATTGCGTTGCTAAATTATTACGCTGTCACATTTTGTCCAACGCAAGGTTCTGCAACCTTTTGAATATGAAGTGCCAACACAACATGTTCCAGTAATGTAATGTACAGTGTGCTATATCAGCATTAAGGATGCCGTCATCTACCGAGCCCGCGCAGGCAGTGTTTTCATTTTTCCTTTTGTGTCGCACTCTATGAAAAAGGCAACAAGTACTACACAATCATAGGCAGAGTAGGGCGGGTCTTCGCATAATGCAGATGGGGAAAAAGTCAATCAAACTACCATAAATAACAGGCTGCGCTCCTGCCAACGGCTGTGAAAGACGTCACTTAGCACGTAGTCTATTTCGACGACGTTTCATTTCCGGGATTGGTCAGTGCCGCCGTGAATTCCATCGGATGTCCCTTATTTCGGTCCGATGTCCCTGTTCTTAGGCCGGATGTCCGTCCCCTTCCTCTTTCTCTGTGTTGTCGTTCTGACCTCTGGTGGATTAATGAGGACTATGGTTAACTGCTCCTCAGATCTCTGCAGGGTAAATCCAGACAGCTAGCTAGACTATCTGTCCAATCTGAGTTTTCTTTCACGCGAATAAAACTACTTTTGAACGTCCACATGTTCCACCAAAACAAGTTCCTTCCCGAGGCTATTTAGCAGAGGCACCGTGACTCTGTCTGGCGCTTAGCACCGCCCAAGTCGATTGTGATTGGTTTAAAGAAATGCCAATAAACCAGAGCACGTTTTTCTCCCATCCAGAAATGCTGTGTGGACTAGCCAGACCCTCTTCCGCAGCGCTGTGGAGGAAGGTCTGGCAAAGCGAGACTACTTGGCATGCGGATGAGACGACACTGCAACATTTCCCAAAAAAAAGTGTTTTATGCATATTGCTAGTGTGCAATTGGTCATGCTACCGTGTGCCTAAAGTTACTGACCCCTTATTCTGGATCAACGACAGTACATTTCCAGGACAACTGTCTCACATCCGGTACTGCTAGATGTCCCGTCAGATGTCCCTCTCCTTCCTCTCTCGGTGTGTTGCCGTTCTCAAACTCCGTTCTCTTCGGGAAACAACAACAACCTTCGAGCTAGCGTGCTACACGCTGAAAATGTCAAGTTTTGAATACATTTTGGATGGTGCAACAAGGCAGACCTGCTTGGTTCTTTTGGGGAATGATTGTTAAGATATACAAAGAATATGTTTAGGGCGTTTCCTCTCTAACTGGGACATTTTGGGACCGATTGGTGGGGATGGATTCATATTTGTTAGTGCACATCCACACCGACTTCTATAAAATAAACGAGTTTTGTAATGAGTGCAACGGTCAAATGAGTTGCTTTACATAACCAACATTTGTGATATGATAATAGCGTACACATGGGACTTTTTTATCCATACAAGACATATCAAAATAAGGGGCAGATTTTTATATAATCTCCTAATCCCATGTCTGATTTCACTCACCCCACCTTCAGGACCAAAGGTGTCAGAAGAGATGAATAATTAGCATGTTGTTTGTGCCTCAGTTCACGTTTCTGACAATCTCTGTCCTGTATTTTCTTTTCTTTTGAAAAGGAAAAAAGGGTTTTAAGACTACATGAAACAAAAATGTACAATGCAACAAACTTGCATCCTGGGGATCCCCAGGAGGAAAGTGTCTTGCAGCAAAGCCGAACACAAAGTCCACAAAACATAGTAAGATACAAATGCAATATGATTTAAATAAGTAAAGAAAAAAAAAAAGCTCAAATCTAAATAATGAAAAATCATGAAAGATGGACATGATTTGATTTAAGTGACTTGATGTCTGTGTGATTCTTTGATGTTTGGGACTTTAATGTTGTCCGGGCCATTAGTGGAAGTGTCCTCGTCTAATATCAGGGTCTCTTTAGTGACTCTCATTAGGAAATTTAATAACACGAGAAGCTGATCTGTCTCTAAACCCGCTGGCGCTGATATCACACGCTAAGCCGCACGAGCTAATTAATGAGAAGAGATTTGAAAAAAGAATAAAATCAAAAAGGTTAAAAAGTGAAAGCTAGAGTCTGTGGGGAACTCCTCAGCCCCTGTAGGAAAAGATCTATGAAAGAGGTCATGAAAAGTTCGGCTCCATCCAGAGTCTGTCTGTCTTTATAACCTTGTTTTTTTTTTTTCCAGCTGAGTGAGTCCATATTTCTTGGTCATCCGAATCTTTCAAACCGCTCTGATGCCACTTTCCCTTCAAGGTGAAATGGCTCTTTGGTTTCTCAGGATGTGAACATCGTGTGTGTATGGCTAGAGTCCCTCAGGCACCGGTCCAAGTTAAAGTGGTCTGAAGATTTAGGCCAGGCTCTTACAAAAAGGTCTAAAAATGAAGGTAGAAAAGGCATTAGCCATCCCACCATCTCAGAACTAAAAGCATGTGTTTACGTGGGACTCAAAACAAAGAGATGTTGCTAAAATTCAGTGCGTTTACACTTCAGATAGCAGCTTCCTGTTTGGGTTTATGCAGGAATCTCCATCTTAACAGTTATGAGTAACGAGGCAGGTTGGGGAGGGGGTGGATGGGTCAAACAAACACTGGACTTTCACCCAGGTGACTGGGGTTAACCCCCTAACCCTGTGTAACCCTTGTGATGTGATAGAAAGCTGTACACGTTTTGTGTTAGCGGGTCAAATTTGAGGCGCGTTTAACTCAGGCTAAAATACTCCTAAAACAATGATTATCATCCAATATTGTTTTTCACCTCTTCAACTTATTATGTATTCATTTGCATGTAAACACTGATTTAAATGTTAATTTTTGGCCCCATGATCATTTCATCTGAAAATATACCACTCGAAATTTACTCATATTTCCAATAATGAAGACAATGGGTAAGTATGTTGTCTGACTTTAATAGACTAATATAAGAACACACCTCCAAAATTATTTGCTTGTGGGTTTTTTTTCAACTTATTAACCGTAGTGACGTCTGTGGTGTTACTGGTCAAAATCTACCCGAATACATCAAGGTTAGTCTTTGAACAAGAATACACATCTAATAAAGAGGAGGGTCTTAATGGGAGCGTGCCTATGTTAAAGTTAGGCCCCATGTTCCCACATTTCTTTCCAAAAATTAGGCTCTATGTTCCGACATTTCCTTTTTCATATATTTGTATCCGATTCTATCCTCCCCTTTCTCCCAGTTTGGTAGCCAATCACACCCAACCCATTATCCAGTAGCAATGGACTACAGATGGAATGTAGCTTTTAGGTAAATCTGGTAACTAACCCTAACTCTGGGAACATAGGGCTAAATGACACAGATGCGCCAAAAGGTCTTCGAATAGAAAACTGACCTTTAATTAACGTCACCTTCAGCATCATGTGCATAACCTTCTGGAAGTGAAGTAACATCTGATATTAACCCAAACCACCATCTTTTTATCAACTTAACTCAGTAGTTTTGGTGTCTAAACCTAACCAAACTGGGGCCGTTTCACAACGTCAACGTGTTTAAAACCGCGACTGTTACCTTCTCTGGTTTAGATAGGAGGATCGAAAACTCTCCTGTGGGTCGTATTAGGGGGGAACAAACAAGCAGATATCATTGTACGACTTGTAATACTTTTATCTTAATGCTAGAGTGCGTAGTTGCTGTCGCTCCCATGAGGAATTCAAAGTAATGACAACAAAACTGTTGACGTGTCCAGGTGATACAAGCATCACGTGATCACGCACTGCAAGTTTTAATTAGACAGTCAACCAACATGTTGCCTGTGAGGGCTTGCTCTTAATGTTTTTGTAGGAGTTAATGTCACGATCTGTCAAGTGTGTGGCGAGGCTTGGACCCAAAAGCAGTTTAGAAGTAATTTATTAAAACAAAAAAAGTCTTACACAAAATGTCCTCCGTAAGGTAGCCAGGCAGGAAACAAACGAAACACAGCCTCCGACATACAGAAACAGCACGCAACAAAATACAATGATCCAACAAGAGACAAGGACAGAACAGGAACTAAATACACCAGGTAACGAGGACTAACACTGGACAGGTGACACAACAGGTGGAACAAATCAGGGTGGGGCAGAACAATCAAAAAGGCGGGAAACAAACAAAGACAGGAAGAAAGCTAGACAAGACAGACTACAAAATAAAAACAGGAAACAGAACATAACAGAAAAACAAGACTACCACAATAAGACAGAACAATACCAAAACCCTGATAGTTAAGTGTGTTTATGACCCAAAAAAGAAGCTTTTCTTAAGTCTGGTGATCTGTGGTGGACCTGTAGAGCCTGCCAGGAGGCAAAAGGTCAAACAGGATATATACTTAAATGAATCTGATACGAGTTGGAACCACTGTACTTGAATATTCTACCTAAAATAATCATGAATGAACACAATTTTGTGCAACTAATGCACTATTTGTGCAAAAGTCACTGCACAAAAGCCCTTCGGTTTAGTTTTTTTGAAGACATTTAGGGAGTCGATGCATAGTGAACTGTGTCTGTGACTCCTTTCTGAGAACATTGCTGCAGAAAGATTATCTGAACTTGAATCTACTCGCTGGTGCTGTGTGTGCAGGAAGCTGGAGGTTATAGCCTGAGCAGTAAACCAGTCCCAGAGCTTTGGCAGCAGAAACACATAGTATAGTTTAAACGGTGATTTGATGCGCCTGTTACAAGAAATGAGAATGTCAGCTGTTCAGTGTTCAGTGTGACGTGTCTGCTGGTTCAATTACGATTAAATAGCTCAAACAGATTTGTTTTTTTTTTAACGCTGCTTTGTGTTGTTAGTAGCTTAGTAGTTAGTAGCTCAGTAGCTTCAGAGCTTTCCAACTGTATGAGACATACAATAAATATTGTGCTAAGTCTTAGTCAAGGTGACGCTTGCTGTAAATGCTCCCTAACAAAAATCTAACTGTTAAACCGACTGTGAACTAAAGATTGTGGATAACTGTTGGGTTTATCTACTGTATGTGTGGTCCTGAAATGTGACAGAATCTTCACTCTTCACCCTACAAAAATAAGTCGTATGTAACAGTCCTGTAGGTGTCTCTAAGGCTACGTTCACATTACAAGCAATCAGATTTCCTTTTCCTTCCAGAAATCTCCAAATGTCAAAAGGGTTTTTGGGAACAAATCACAGCATGAAATTGTAATGGTGTTCATAAAGATCTAGGTGTCTTAAGGCTGTTACACACCGGGGGGAGGGGGGGTGAGACAAATAATAATCCAATGCAAATATTTCACATCCAAACCATTTATACCGGCAGCGATGCAAATTTACGACAGTTTTTGATAAGTTTTGGATATTCGCGCCACCTCATTGGCCATGTCGGTGGGACAGTTTGAGTTATTTCTGGAGCTGAATAGAGAAAGTGATGGATGATGCAGTGTGAGTGGACGAAGCAGAGGAGACTTAACGTTTAGCGGTAAAGACACCAAGTGAAATGTACGGTAGCTAGAGTCTGCAGTTTAAGCACAAATAAATGCTTCGGGAAACAACAACAGACTGGGAGCTAGCGAGCTACACGCTGAAAATGTAGATGGTGCAACAAGGCGGGCCTGCTCGGTTCTTTCTGGGAATGATTGTAAAGATTTACAAAGAATATGTTTGGGTCATTTCCTCTCTGACTGGGACGTTTTGGAACCGATTGGTGGGATTGCTGTGGACGAAGTACAAGAAGTAAGAGCTAATGTATCAGCTCATTTAAATAGCTCACGTTACTGTATTGTGTCAACAGTTAACTTCATTTAATATCGGATGTGGCGTTTTCTTTTGTGAATGCAAAAGTTCCTTCCCGAGACTATTTAGCAGAGCCACCGTCGCTGCGTCCGGAGCTTAGCGCCGCCCAAGACCATTGTGATTGGTTTAAAGAAATGTAAACAACCCAGAGCGTTTTTTTCTCCTATCCCAGAATGCATCTGTGGTGTAGCCAGACCTTACTCCACAGCGCTGTGAGAGACTACATCTCAGATTCATCTTCAGGTTCCCAGCTTTCAGACGATATAAACCACTTCTATGTGGCATCTACTGTCCCCCTGAACATCATCTGTCCCCCACTTCTCAGACAAAAAGTGAAGCGTAATTTTAATTTCTTTAGATTTGTGGTTCACATTCTTTCTTTATTTCTTTCTTTCTGCTAACTGCCATTTTGAAATATCTGAACTACAGTTTGTGTGGTTGGTTTTGGCTTTGAGGGACACCAACACTGCTCTCGCTGTAGCGTCAGGAATGAGTATCCTCTTGCTTCACAGCAGTCGGTTCACATTCACAACATCAAACCCCTAAATTATAGAATGAGCTCTCCATGAATCATTGAGAAATTTCACAAGAATCCCCTCCAAGCCATGAATGTAGTCTGTCAAAAGCCCCAATCACTCTCCCGACTGTGGGCTCGCATTAAAATGCAGTGAGGGATGAGTGCACGGAAAATTAAAATTGCAGACTGAAGTCTTGTCGTGTTTGGAAGCCCCTCGCTGATTAAATGAAAGGAAATCTCAAATCCTTGAGTTTTCTGCTTCTGCCTTTTTCTGCTTTAATCCGCCCCTGATCTGATTATTGAAACTGATCTTTTCCACTCCCAGATTGCACAGAACAACATGTGCTTACTATTCAGTGAGCGTGCAATCATTTTATTGACACATTCGGGATAATAGATGGATGAAATGCTTTTCTGTGATATTGTAAGTGCAGACAAAAGTCTCTCTCATCAAATCATTGTAGCCCCGTCTCCTAAAAATGACACTCCCATACAGTTGAGCTGCATTCACAATTGCGTTCCGGGGGACATTTTGTCCTTCAACATCAACAGCATCAACATTTCTTTCTTCATTCCTTATCAAAGACCATACTTCACTTTCATTAGCCATGTAAACAGCTTAGTCAGAATATCGTCTTTTTCGAGAAGGAGGGCAAAAAACAACATTATGTGCATGTAAACGTCAGTGTTGGCGTTACAATTCACATTTAAAACAGTTTTAGAAACTAAATTAAACTGATGAAACAAAGAAACTCAGGTTGAAACGTTGATTCTGCCACCATTTATTTAAACAGATTCAATCTGGTGCAGCTGCTCACATTTTTAACATTTATGCCAAGCTGAAATGTTCCTTCGAATGTTACAATAAAAGCAGAAATGGTTCCAGAGCCATTTTCACTACAGCTCCCAGCTTTTGAAAGAAGAATGCACTTCATGATAAAGGGTGTTCCTATCACGCTCTGCCGGCGGCGGAGCGGACACCTGCAGCCATCATGTAAAAAATGAAAGAGCAGTCGGAAAACCCGCTAACCTTCATGAGATACCTGCAGTGTGAGAGCAATAAGCCTTCACCAAAGTACTCCGACGCTAGAGACAGCAGTGACCCAAATGGGCAAACTGTGTCTGAGGCTCTGAGCTAAATATAATGTGAAGTGATGCAGGAGACAAGCCTCCAATGACAAACAGCTTTTCCTTTCCTGAGTGTGATTATGGTGGAACATTTAGCACATGAAATCGTTGTATCTCCAAAATGACTTTTGCCTATTTCCACGTTATCAAAGCAGGTTTTAAGATCAAAGGGGGTTTAAAAACTGAAGGAGCGTGTAATCCTTCAATTTATTTGAAAGCATGAAAATCTCAAGCATGAGAAATGGAGCTCCATCATTTCGTCCTCCAAAAACAATCACGCTGTAAAGTCGCTGTGTGAACACATTCATAAGGACTGCTGTTCTCTCTGCTTTCCTCTGTAGCGCTCCGCTAGCAGCAGCATGGATTCTGCTTCCATCACTCTGGGTTTCACATCGTCGTGTGTTGGTTTGCGAGCAGTCTCGCTTTGCAAGACTTTCCTCCACAGCGCTGCGGAAGAGGGTCTGGCGAGTCCACACAGCACTCCGGGATGGGAGAAAAACATTGATCTAGGTTGCGTGTGACGTTGACCTTGGACCAGACATTGTAATCATTCGGGGCTCAGCCCAAACCTATCCAGGGTCCTAGGACATGCTTCATTTACGGCAGCTATGTGCATTTTTTTTTTTTTAAAAGACATTTCATAATAGAATACCTAACAATCTGTACATCATTTGTGAAAACATAATAGTTGCCGATGAAAAGAATCATCCTGTAGAGCCTACATCCTGTTTTGTATCAAACTATTCTTCAAATGTCTTAATCATTCTGAAACCAGAACACAACAAATATTGAGGATGACTCATAAAAAACAGACAAAAACTGTCTGATGTTTCTGTTTCATAATGTAGATAAGGTAGGAGTTTGGTGCCAAGAGTCCTGACCAAGCATGTCTAAATATGACGCTAAAGGAGACTTTTTGCATCGATGACAAAACGTCACTTTTTTATTTGATGGGAGTGAGAATGTTTGGACAAAACACAGCCAAGCAACACGGATTATAGCCATTTTCTATAGCCATTTTTCCAGCAGGATGTCAGGAGCAGTGGTGTCCAGTCGCCGAGACTTTGCTGGATCCTGGAGCGCTTATATTTAGCTCAGAGCCTCTCTTACGTTCTAAAACCAGCCTCTGGAGACTCCACCAGCTGAGTTGCAGCAATGCCATCAATTGTTTTTAGTCGAGCTGAGACGCTGAGACGTTGAGACCGCTGCAACTTTTCTCTGCAACGTTCTAAAACGGTGTTGTCTCGTCACAAATGTTTGATCTGAACTGTTCTCACCATTTCCTTCTTATCTGATGCTGTACACATATTTGCCTTTGGTTGGCTGAGGCATGAATGTACTGTTTAGGGTAAAAAAAAAAAAAAAAAAAAAAAACTAAAAAGGTTATTTTCAGTCCATATTTGAGTTGAGGCTGTGAAACAGTTTGTAAAGAGAACTTAAACCAGTTCCCTGTTTTTGCACGTCGAGTTCTACTTGGATCATTTAACCGTTTCGGGTTTCCTCTGGGATCTGAGTTACAGCGAGAGTGATTTAGGGTTTTGGTTTAAATCTGGGGCAGCTAGCGTTACAGCAGACCTGCTGAACAAACATCCCCAGCTAAAAGGTCACCTCATTCAGCCATTGTATGAAGTGGGACAGGTGGAACTGCCTTTGTCTCCCGAAACAAGAAGAGTGGGGAGGAAAGCACTGCAAAGGCCGGCTCGCTGTGGGCTCAATACTACAAACAGTGACCGCCCACTTTTTGAACGGCTCCGGTTCCAGAAGTGATTTTCCCCCATCAATATCTCTATTGACATTTCATTAAATGCTTATATAAAGAGTTTTAATGCCTGCTACCAAGCCAACCAGCTCCGAGACTAACTGTGACCATAAAACATTTGATTCGGCGCAAAAATAACATTTTAAAACTGGCAAAAAAGGCAAAGGTACAAGACTCTGTACAGAAACAATCAGAAATGGTAGAAACTCGCTAGAGCTGTTTGCGGGTGCGATAAACATTTCCATGGTCATAGCGAGTGCTAACAATCAGACATCGATGCTCAGTTTGGATTGTGGGTAGTTTAGAACTTCTACATGACATTGCGAATAAAACATGTTTTTCTTTAAACAAGGTTGATTTCATACAGACTTTTGGCTTCTACAGGAGCAGAAACTTTCGTCTCACAACCTCGCAGCGTGTGGTCTGTGGTTTTGACATAATGGCTGATAATAGAAATTCTTACAGAGAAAATGAATGGGAATATTACTTCTGGAACCACACTGTTGAGCTCTATTCATCGAGGGTATAGCAGAGCTGGATCTGCGCTACAGGTGGAGGATGGTGACATTTTAAGACGACAGAGAGTGAGAAAGAGGGTGGCAGTGGTGGAAGAACGAAGAAGTATTCAGATCCTTTACTTAACTAAAAGTACTAATACCACAGTGTAAAAATATCTGCAAAAGCCCTGCATTGGAAATCTACTTAAGTAAAAGTATGTAAGTATCATCAGGGAAATGTACTTAAAGTATTAAAAGTACTCAATGCAAGAAAATCCTCCCATTTTAGAAACTGTAAAGGACAGAAAACAGTTGTGTGTTTAATGGTCTGATCATTTCAGCTGGACTTGTAGGCCGTTATATTGTTGGCTAGTTTTATTTAGAATAAAACCCAGTATTGTATAAACTACATGTGTTTTGTGTGCAAATATCTTAATGTGTAAAGTAACTAGTAACTAATGCTGTCAGATGAATGTAATGGAGTAAAAAGTACAATATTTCTCTCTGGAATGTAGCGGAGTAGAAGTAGAACGTGGCATGAAAAGAAAAGACTCGAGTAAAGTAGAAGTAGCTCAACATTTGGACTTAAAGTACAGTACTGGAGTAAATGTACTTAGTTACATTACACCACTGGAGGGTGGTCAGCCAATGGCAGTGGTCCCTGCAGAGGGGGTGGGGGAGAACAACAACACAAAGGGTCTGTTGTCCCTTTCCCACTGGAGTGGAGGTTTCCCAGGAAAACATTACTATTCAGGACCGGGTCCGAGATATGAGAGTCCCCCTCCCTTTTGTGCTGTCGCTGCGACGGGGTCACGGGAGCTCTGGGGGGATGGGGGAGGGAGGAGGTGGGGGAGGAGGTGAAGAGGAGGTGTCTCCAGCTGGAGGATGTAAATCTGTCCAAAGCAACAATGAATGGCGGCTCCCTTTGACAGCTGTGAGATTTGCAGTTAAGAACCTTTATCGTCATTAAGGATGTAATAAAACTGCAAATGTCACTTCACGTATTTTTTAAATGACTCAGTATTGGTTGACAACAGGCAGTTTTTTCTGCTTAAAGGACAATTCCGGCGCAAAACGAACCTAGGGGTTATTAAGAGATGTGTACCCACTCTGTTGCTCTTTGGGACATGTTTTCATGCTAATCGAATGAGTTTGGAGTTTGAAAGACGCTAGCGCGGACCGCTGATTAGCTTACAACGCTAGTATTCAGGACACGGGGAAAGTAAAAACAAGCTATTTATACCACTAAAAAGGCTCAAAATATCACCAAACTTCAACGGTAGCATAATGAGGGTCCCTAAATGTTAACCGAAGCATTAAGAACTTGGTAAGTGTACAGACAGTTTATGAAAAGATAGATTATAAAGACACTCGCGTTCATGTTTACATGCCGCCGCCGCCGCCGTCTTGGAAACCAGTCATGACTTACAGCTGGCGATGCAAACTAAAATCAAAAGCAATTTGCTCAATATATCTGAAATAATCACACTCTGCATAACTTCTATAGTGTACTTACTCAGTGGATAACTGTCCATCTGGTCCCTCCGGTCTGGGTACAGCCCTGTTTATCAGAGAGGGGAAATCTTCAGACCGTACAAAACACTGCGTCTCTTGGGCGTCGTGACACAACAGGTCCCACTCCTTGCAACACAGACACTCCTGTTCGGTGGCCATAGCGTCACAATGTCCGCAGGTACACCACCAGTTTCCAGAAGTACGAGGCTGTGCTGTAGCTCTCTCTCTCTCTCGTAGCCCTTTCACGGAGCTCCCGCAGCTCTTCGTTAATAAACTGTCTGTACACTTACAACGTCCTCAATGCTTCGGTTAACATGTAAGGACCCTCATTATGCTACCGTTGAAGTTTGTTTTTACGTTCCCCGTGTCCTGAATACTAGCGTTGTAAGCTAATCAGCGGTCCGCGCTAGCGTCTTTCAAACTCCAAACTCATTCGATTAGCATGAAAACATGTCCTAGAGAGCGACAGCGTGGGTACACATCTGTTAATAACCCCTAAGTTCGTTTTGCGCTGGAATTGTCCTTTAAAGTCAAGTTTTGACAGCTGTTATGCTGCCTACACATGATAAGCTCTCTGCGTACTGCTAGGTACGGCGCGGAGAGCAAAGCGCAGTGCAGGTAAACGTCATCAAGGGTGGCAAGGAAGCTATTTCTCATTGCTAGGTAATGGCAGCTGTTATCTCATTCACTTTTCTACACGTGACATATTTATCACTCCAATGTGCATCCTGCACACTACTTTACATCCCACTCCATGTGTACTTGTCTTGATATTATGTCTTATTTGTATCTTTTATTTATTTAGTTATGTTGATATGTGCCTATATGTATATTGTTGTCTATATTGTACAGTATGTGTCTATATACTAGTTGTCTACTGAATGTTTACTACTACATGTCTAGAGTTAACACCTACCGAAGTCAAATTCCTTGTCTATGTACTTAGTATAAAACTGATTGCTTGCGCTTTCGAAAGGTCAGCGGCAACCAATTATTATAACCAAAATTATTTTAACTTTGAGTGCAGCGCAAAGCGGCAAGTCCGAGCGCGACGCCAGGGGCAGTGCAGCGCATAGTTGGGTGTCACCGCTCTCCCCCCCCGTAGGAAATCAATGGACCGCCCGGCGCAAAGTGG
>NC_135865.1:29619275-29626775 GCF_031162955.1 Sander vitreus
TTGATTCACATCCAGTCTGAAATCAAAGTCAATCAAATCAAAGCCCGTGTCTGACATAATTATTATCCCTCCCTATGAACACAGCGTCTGGACAGGCAAGGCATCCTGGGACGGCGGAGACCGTCTCAGCAGAGCAGATGTGTGTGATTGGTGGCGACAGGGCGGTTTGTGTGGATGAAAATGAGGGCTGGCAGCACTAATGGCTGGCTCTTTTTCATCTCACTGCTCTGCTCATCGCTCTGCCGAATCCTTATTTCACAGATGCCCTGAGCAAAGATGGACATCAATGCAGGACAGAAGGTTTGGTTAAAACTTCAGTAGTTAATTTATGTGGATAAAATTAATTTACTTGAACTAATCCTCAGGTATGGTGTCCTTTTAATATGTTGACGGTTACAGTTGAGTTGGTTCTTCTTCTGTTGTGGCCGTAACATTACTTTTGATAAATATTTATTACTAATTTCAAGCAATAGAAATTATTGGCAGTGTTGCAGCCTTTTACTCCTCGGTATATACAGTACATCAGAGATGAATTGTGACAGCCATGCTGTGCTAGTTTTCTAAACCCACTGCATCTTCCGCTGCTTCTTGATGTTCCTCTAGCTCTCTCCGAACTCTATAAAGCTCTTCTTTCAATGAATAAAAGTCAATCAGCAGGCTTAGACGGGTTACCGCCCAACCCGTTCTCATTCCCATCTCATCAAACACTGATGCTTTGGTCAAAAACAGACGCAAAAGTCACCCTTTAGCAACACAGGACTTTCACCCAGGAGACCGGGATTCGTGTGCCGTTCTTATCCAGCATGTCAGATTTTTTAACTTCACCCACGATCTTTTCCTAAACCTTACTGTCCCGTTCTTGTGCTGCATGTCAGTTAAACGTACGTCCCGACCCAGAGCGTCAAAAAATGGCGCCAAGAGTCCCGACCAAGCGCGTCTAAATACGGGCTAGACACGAGTCCCAAGAGCGTCAAATAGTGACGCCAAGTGTCCCGACCCAGAACGTCAAAAAGTGACGCCTACAGTCCAGAGAGCGTCAAAAAAGGACGTCAAGAGTCCTGACCCAGAGCGTCAAAAAGTGACGCCTAGATTCCTGAGAGCGTCAAAACGTGACGCCAAGAGTCCTGACCGAGCATGTCTAAATTTGACCCCCCAAAGGGCTAGACGCCATAGAAGAAATGTTTCCGTCAGTAACAAATGCTTTGGGAGTGAACCAACGACGCCGCTCAAATGCCTCTGGGCGCAATTGGATGGTCTTTCAACCAATCAGACCGAACGATCCGGGTGACGTAGCAGTGACAGCGGCATCAACGGCTTGCTGCGCTTCGGTGGCCGTCATGTTGAATGTAAACAAAAAGCTGCTAGCTGTCGCGGCGCTATGGTGCCTCGATTTGGAAAAATTGGAAATGGGCTTGAAAGGGCTCTTGGCCAGACTGACTTGCAGAGCAAATCTCAAATTTGCCGGAAGTTCGTCAGGGTTTTCCCAGGCTAAGGACAGACTGGTTTCATCAAAAACAGCCTTGCCACTGACAATATGCGGCGTCTGCTTTTGCTCTGCTTTTTTCTGTATTTCTTCCCTCCTATGAAAACCTTTCATTATACTTTAACAGTATTAAGCGGTTCATGATCCCTACATTTGCAAGTTGTTTGTTGAGGCAAAGGAACCATGAATTGTCCATATGTTTTAAATATAGATTATACGTATAGGTTTTAATTGAAATGTATCATTTTACACAGCTAACCTGAAGGCTTATGTTTCCTGCCTGAGGCGGTGTGGATCTATTCCAACCATCCAAAGTATTCTTGCAGTTACGCTCGTCTTTATTTAGGTCTGTAATCAAATACCATTATGGCTCGGCTCTGGAGCTCCGAATCAACCTATCTGTAGGATGAGAGGAATATTTCAGGCATGTGAAGGGTTGCGAGCGTCTCCGGGCCTCCTGAATATGTGCTTGTCTATCATCATCACGACCTGCCCTCTGCCACGGCGAATCAAAACATCAGACGACAGCTGGCAACAACCATCGCTGGCTCGTCTGTCAAGGCTACACCCTCGAGGAGCGTTACGGTGTTCAGGCGGTGATGGGTGGTGGTGGAAGAAGTATTCAGATCCTTAAGTAAAAGTACTAATACCACAGGAAAACATACTTACAGTAAAAGTCCTGCATTAATAATGTTACTTAAGTAAAAGTATGTAAGTATAATCGCGAAAAAAGTACTCAATGCAGAAAAATTCTCCCATTTTAGAAAGTGTAAAGGATCCAAACAGTTGTGTGTTTAATGGTCTGATCATTTCAGCTGGACTTGTAGGCCGTTATATTGTTGGCTAGTTTACTTTATAATAAAACACCAGATTTTATAAACTACATTTGTATGCAAAAAGTGTAAAGTAACTAGTAACAGTCAGATGAATGTAGTTGAGTAAAAAGTAGAATATTTCTCTTTGAAATGTAGCGGAGTAGAAGTAGCTCAACATTTAAGTACAGTACTGGAGTAACTGTACTCCACCAATGGTGATGCATGGTGATTTCGGAGGGTGAAACGATTCTGCGTCACTTCAATCTCAAAGTGAAAGCCAGTGTTTCTGTCTGCCAGTTTCGTTATTTTCTTTTTAGAACGAAGATCCGGGGTGACTCTCGGGACACAGAAGGAGGCCAGTCCTGGATTAGGAATTAGACCAGTGCATCTCCATTATCCTGGCTTTTCTGATGTTTGTGTGGCTAAACGGGTCTGCTGACCATGTCATTTATGAAAGCAAATATTTGAATATTGTCCCTCCGAATCTCAGCAAAGTTTATTAAGTGCTTATCTGAGGCAGTGCTTCCCAAACTGAAGGTCGGGACTCACACAAAAGGTTGTGAGATAAAGATGAGGCGCTGCAAGACGATTACAAAGATACTAGTCTCGCATTGCCAGACCTTCTTCCACAGCGCTGAGGAGGAAGGTCTGGCTAGTCCACACAGCATCCCGGGATGGGAGACAGACGTGCTCTGGTTTATTGGCATTTCTTTAAACCAGAGGTCTTCAACAGGGGGTCCGGTACCCCTAGGGGGTCCTCAGAGTCACTGCAGGGGGGCTTCGAAATTATTCTTAATATTTGAAAGCTTTTTCAAAAATAAAAATGGCTTAACATGAATCCAACATATTAATAGCAAATATAAATCCCCATTGATGATAGGCTTTTTGGACTAGGTAGTAAGTATAGCCACCCACAGATACAGTACATCCTAAGGATTCACTGGGCCTCATGTATGTTTAACATTAAAAGATGGTTTGTAAAATCATGCTGACAATTATTATTTTAATAGCTTAGTATTCTATGCACTAAAAAGTGATATATAAAGGTTTTAGGCCACCCTACATGTTATTGTAGGCCCACTTTAATATGCATCTTCATTTTTTACAATATAAGTAGTAGGGGGTCCCTGCTCCGTCTCTCTTTCAGTTAGGGGTCCTTGGTTTAAAAACGTTGAAGAACCCTGCTTTAAACCAATCACAATCGTCTTGGGCGGCGCTAAGCGCCTGACGGAGCCACGGTGCCTCTGCAAAATAGCCTCGGGAAGGAACTTGTTTTGGTGTAACGTGTACGTTCAAAAGTAGTTTTAGTCGTGCGATAGAGAACTCAGATTGGACAGATAGTCTAGCTAGCTGTCTGGATTTACCCTGCAGAGATCTGAGGAGCAGCTAACCGTTTAAGACGCTACAGAGCTCTGCGACGCCGGCTAGGGTGCTCCGCATGGCGCTCCACATGGTGCTCTGTCCTTTCAGCGGTAGATGGTGGTTCAGTTAACCCAAGAATATGTGACTTTGAGCTGGGTACAGAGCACTCCGAGCTGCCGGTCGTTTCAGCGGACATTACGTTTAAGTTTAGGCTACAAAAAGTGAGCGTTATGCGGCGACGAAAGTTAATTTTAGGCCACAAAACAACTACTTTAGGAAAAAGATCATGGATTGCATTAAAACAATCCCGGGGAACGAACACTCGTTTCCTAGGTGAGTTCTTATACAGCGGCAGTCAATGTGGTTAAAACAGCAAAAATACGTGGAATGCTTACAAATGACAGTGCTTACCTTTTCATAGATATTCAGTTTTCATATTTTTTTGAAAATATGTTTATTGCAGGTTAACAGTGGGTATAGACTGCACTTGTTCATACAAGCAACATTGTTTTTCCATTTTCTTATTCATACAACATCAATAAGCAGCAAACAAGAACATAAAATTGTAATTATTTGGCGGATTCTGAAGACATTATGGTGAGGCACCGGAGCAAATATCAAGACTTAGTTAAGAAACCAAAATGCAAACCAGGAGTCAAAAGAGAGAAGAAAAATTCCCCTATGAAACTACTACTATTACATTATCAATATATGTGACCCCTCATCACACGGCTTCCTCCCTCAGACCCCTTAATTGTTTCAAAACTGCCCTATCGAACACACTTTTCCTCCCTGCTCTTAACCACATCTCAAATGAAGGCACAGCATCGGACTAATTGCATCGGCAATATAGGTTTTTTAGCCAGTATAGTACCCAGATACACTGGCCGTTTGTCCCTGCCAGAGTTAGATTCATTTTCTTAACAATATAATTAGTATGGCATTTAAATCACAGTTCAGGTGGAGCCACGGGCCATGTCTGTGCTTATGACCCTGAGATGGTGTAAAAAGTCATCTGTTGCTGCTGTATTCTAAAACCCAATAAACATTGTTATCTGTAAAGAGCCTAAATATAGTCAGAGCCAAAGAGAACTATTGACATGAATGTAACCAAACTCCATGGAAACCTAAAACCGAAAACCATTACTGCTGTGGATTACAGTAAGAGAGAGGGGAGGAAGGGGGGTGGGTGGAGAGGTCAAGAGGTGGATGGCAGGGAAAGAGCCAGAAACAGAGAAGGATGGGGGAGGATTTGGGGGAAGGGTTGGTGTTAAATGAATCACTGGCAGTGATGTTTGATTTCCTTCCAAACTCCCTGCAGCCTCCCGGGGACGCGGAGCAGCTGCAGGGCTGGAAATCCCAGCGCTTGGCTGGTCCAACTGTGTCAGACATGCAGAGCTGTGCTGACTGCTGCCACTAGCTTGTTGTTTGTCTTCGTTCTCCTCCCACGTAGCAGCTCAGAGTGCTAAAAACACACATTTACACACGCGTCATGTGGCAACTTGTTTTTTGTCTCCATAGCATTTAAGTTAACGCTGTTAAGAAAAGGATTGCAACGTGAAATGCAGCTGCCTGATTCAATGTTAAACACAAAGAGTCTCTTAGTTTTAAATAAGACAATCACATCGGGAATCACATAATTTACACCTAAAACTCAACGCTGCCGGCAAAATCCTCACGCAGGAAAGAATGCACCGAAACTTAACACTCAAATACAAAGTAGTGTTGCCTTGGAATTATTAAAGAAAACTTTGTGTCGCGAGCCTCCACGGTGAACAGAGAATCAAAAAGTCTTGATGAATTAAAGTAATAGGAGTCCACGTTTCCAAGAGCAAAACTATCAAAACATCCCTTTACAAACTCTCACGCAAATCTTAAAGTATAATCCAAGTCTCATGTATCCAGTTGTAGGCTCAGTACTTCCCAAACACATATGTTTTGTGTACCTGTTACCCTGTTTCCACCGAGGCATTTTGGAGCCGGTGCCTAACCTCGAACCAGTTCTTTGAGTTTCGACAACCAAAGAGCCGGCTCTCGGCCAGGAAAACTGGTTCCAGAGCGGCACCAAGTCTTTGCTGGTCTTGAACCAAGTCTTGCTTACGTCAGGGGCTGGGGGCGGTGGTTATGGTGACCAATGACACCAACGAAAATGTTTTGACCGCCATTTTTAAAAACACAGAGCTCATGGAAACATGGATGCTAAATCTAAACAGTGGTTGGTGGAGGAGACCAACTGTCTCTTAGGAGTATGGTCCTTGGCAGAGGTGAAAAACTAACTAGAGGGAGCCTCGAGAACAAAATCCAGGGTCAGCCCTATGTTCTTACAACCCAATGGTCCCACAGTCCTATGTTCCCACAGCCCAATGGTCCCACAGCCCAATGGTCCCACAGCCCAATGTTCCCACAGCCCAATGGTCCCACAGCCCTATGGTCCCACAGCCCTATGTTCCCACAGCCCTATGTTCCCACAGCCCAATGGTCCCACAGCCCAATGGTCCCACAGCCCAATGTTCCCACAGCCCAATGGTCCCACAGCCCTATGTTCCCACAGCCCTATGTTCCTACAGCCCAATGGTCCCACAGCCCAATGTTCCCACAGCCCTATGTTCCTACAGCCCAATGGTCCCACAGCCCAATGGTCCCACAGCCCTATGGTCCCACAGCCCTATGGTCCCACAGCCCTATGGTCCCACAGCCCAATGGTCCCACAGCCCTATGTTCCCACAGCCCTATGTTCCCACAGCCCTATGTTCCCACAGCCCAATGGTCCCACAGCCCTATGTTCCCACAGCCCAATGGTCCCACAGCCCTATGTTCCCACAGCCCTATGTTCCCACAGCCCTATGGTCCCACAGCCCAATATTCCCACAGCCCAATGGTCCCACAGCCCTATGTTCCCACAGCCCTATGTTCCCACATTTCTAGGACATTTTCAAAATTAGGTCTTGTGTTCCTACATTTCCCTTCAATTTAAGCCCTATCCTCCCACAACATTTTTTAGGGTTAGGGTTAGGGGGATAAAATCTGATACAAATTTCTGAAAAAGGAAATGTGGGAACATAGGGCCTAATTTTCAGTTACATTTTTTGTATTAGAAATGTGGGAACATAGGGCTGTGGGAACATAGGCACGCTCCCCAAAATCTGGGTTCGAGGAAATACAGAAGGAGATGGTCACCGCGGGGTACAACACAACCGTTGAGCAGATCAACTAAAGAAGCTTAAAAAAAGAGTACAGGGAGTACAGTCTCCGTAAAATGTCAACACGATGAAGAAAAACTACTTCAAAATGTCATGACAATGCATTTTTGAGATAATGAAATGGTGTTTTTTAACTGTTATATGCTAATAATTTATGCGTAAGATGATGTGGAATCTTCTCAACCCATCAAAGTCTTTCGGGTAATCTGAAAAAGTTAATTAAATTTCACCCAATTTGGAGAAACGCAGCTTTTCAATGACAAAACCTTTGTAGCAGCACAGCGTGTCAACTGGATCTATACATTAAATAAAGACATGAGCTTTTTGAAAATGCAATGAACATCCTTCTTTGCTTCATGCCATTCAGATCAAACGAGTGCAAGTATTTCCCTAATTTTCTTTGTATATTGCAGTTTTAAGAACAAAAAAATAATAAAGTGTTAGTATTTGTTGTATTTGTTCGAATAAAGGTATGTGTATGTCGTTCTCACACATGTCCTTGCAGGGTTTGAGTCAGAAGTGTGAAGTGCGAGTACAAACACTGGGCTTTCTCAGCGTCCTGGCATGTTCCCAAATGTTTATCTGGGAATCAACAGGCTCTCCAGGTGTGCAAACACGGGGCCCACGTGAACCTGCGTGA